>NW_026651504.1:300000-458335 GCF_028751815.1 Salvia miltiorrhiza
GTGAGCAATAGGTAAACACAATTAGATTTGAATCGCGGTAATCACGACTTTTTAAGTCTCAATCAAGGTTTATTTCTTTATTCTTAGTGTTGTTTTGTGGATTAAAGCCACAATCATAGCAAGGACATAATACAAATAAAGAAACGCATATTAGGTATGTTTGGCAGATAACTATTAACTCCACCACCAAATTCATTGAATATCTATACTCCTTTTCTCCGCAATGACAGTACAGTATAATATTTCCATTTTAGTTATTAATTCCTCATAAAATATAATTCGAAATTATAATGTAAAACGGTGGAATAGTTTTTGTCTATTGGTTGCACATGGGACTAAAATCATATGTCACATTCAATGAATCTTACTTTATATTTCGCACATGCGAAGCGTTTAGTGCAGTGAGTCGATGGAGTATGTTGAAGATGAGGAGCATTTGCGGTTTAGGTTTAACTCAAGCATATGATGAAACAAGTAATTCATGTCATCCAATTCTTTGGTGTAAGAAAAATGGAAAATATATGAGTTAATACAATTAGTTTCTTCTCATCCCAGAATATGAACACAGATCGAAGCAACATCAACAGCTTCATTCTTTGTAATAAGAAAGTGTAAGACTTACACCGATGCCGAAAATATCCCCAAAGTCAGCGCAGCCACGCCCCGTCTCTATGTACGCTACATGTTATTTAAATCATAAGGGTGTTTATAGAAGCCCGAGCGCCTTCAGCTGATGGACGTGCTCCGAGGGGAGAGACGGGGGCGACCAATCTCCACCGGTCATCTCATCGTCAACATCCTCAACCACGTATTCCTAATGGAAGCAATGTAAGCGCGTTCACAACACAAAAACTTGGAGATGTAGGAAACAACGAGGGAGGCTCGATGAACAAGACTCACCTTCGTTAGCATTCGTTTGGCGAGTATGTGGTAGTGCCGCTGCCAAATCCTTTGCCCAACCATTGTGGCGACAAGAATAGTGTAGAATATGCCGATGATGGTAAATAAACCTAACACTATTATAGCCACTACTAACAGTAATGGCAATCCGGCTTCGCCAGCCCCTCCCAGCCAACCGCATTCAGTAGCCGCTCCAGCGCAGCTCTCGAAGCATGTGGTACAATCAGTCCACATGCAAAGAGTACCAGGCAAATGGCAGTCAGCACACACACTGCAAGAATAGATGAAGAACGACGATTAATAAGAAAATTATTATTTAACGAAGATTCGTGGAGTGGATATCAAGAGTACAACAGAGAATTAGATAATCCCAAGAAAGTAACAAAGAAAAAATAGCAGTAATTTGAGATCAGAATTTTTACTCCTCTAAAACCAAAGATTGGAATTTAATAAAACTTTCAAATTGGAGTCCCTTCATAATTAATCTCCATTATTTGTAGTAATAAACAGAGTGGACTCAGCGAGAGGGTGTAGCCAGAAATATTACTACTAATACAGCATAAAAAGAAAATGAGGAAAGATGAGTTATTTTTTGTTTACATGTGTTCAAGGAAAAAATCTGACACAAAATTGATAACGTACCCAGGATGGCAACAAGAAACACACAATTCCCTACAAGGCTGAGCAAGATCATTGCGCACTCTTCTGTCGTAACAAGTTATAAAGCAACCAGATAAGCCCAGTAAAGCGAAAAACAATAATGCCCCTGTGAAAAATAAAATGGGATTTCTTCGACATATTAGAATCAACTAATAAATCACAGTAAAAGGATAGACATACTCCAAATAAGTGTGTGCTAATACATGCAGCCATTGTCTACTGTCCCAATTAGTCAACAATAAAACATGCATTCATTGGACCAATTTTGCCTATTGTATGAAACAATTACAAGCAAAAAGTCGGTCCGCATCAAGGATTCAGGATTATCCATTCTCCATACCTTATATATTTACCTTCTTTGGACCGTTGCCTCCATCCATGAGAATAAATTATTTGATTTTTTACCATTTCATTTTTCAGACTAAAAATTTATATTTTTCCATCAAACCATAGGTTTTACATTGACAGAGATGAAAGATTTCTTTCTAGTATAGCTCTACTCCAAATAATGTTAATGTGATCAACTGGCTCAAAAGCTGACAACTAGTAGCATTGAATGATAATTTAAATTGTCAGTTCTTCAATGACATAACAAGCAACACTCAATAGACAGTTAAGATAGACCATTCATGCAAAACTGATAAGTACTAATGAATTTGTTCCCATAAGACTGACTTTTGATTGAATTTAGAAAGACAAATAAAGAACTCAGATTATTATGCAGAGGTTCTTATTCATTAATACAACTTCTCAACTACTCCTATACTAACTAAAAGTATTATAGGATAAATGTTATCAGAAACGTAATTGAAAATTTTAAGACGGAGTAGATAAAAATATACTACTATAAGTAAATATGAAGAGCCCTAAGTTGCAGAAACTTGACAGTTTTTCTAGCTGTATGTATCTACAAATGCACAAAGCTAGAATACCAGCACATGACTTTATTAAAGAAAACAAAAGGGCATAAGATTTGCTGCATTGCTTGGATTCAAGACGCTTCCTTCAATTCACACCTTCCCTACGTAACTAATCTTGTCTTACAATAAACATTAAAGTGCCTATATTTCAAACATCGGCCATATATAGTTCATCAAAGCATATGGTATCTTTAACCAGAATTTAATCTCAAGATCTTTTGTGGGACACAATTTGTGATATTCATGCCACCAAAAATGTCCAACCATAAAAACTTCAACAAATTAGATACAATAGTCGATTCTTTCAAGATTCATTGTTGACAAGAAATATTTTACCACATATGTAGTAGAAACTAAGTTCACTGTCGAAGCCCCAGATGTGACGAAGCCAAAATTTCTGATAACGATCTATAAGATACATCGAATATGCCAACAGAGCAATAACCTGTAGCAAGGAGCATGATTGTCATAATTGGGCATCTGAAGTCTTAAACATGCCCACCCTCACACACTCACTCCAAAAAGCAGGTATCGTAGTGCAAAAGAAAATTAAGAGATTAGAAAAAATAAACAGAAAACTCAAATAAAACCAAATCGTAGTCAAAGACCTACCAATTGCACGGAGAAAAAGATAAACAAAATATCTCTAGTGACAAAAAATCGAAACTTCATTGTCCGCCATTTTCTGTCAGCAACACCATGTACCCTTATATAATACGGAGCCTTGCAAGTCGTGCAATGAGCAAAGGCAAACCCTTCCTGCAGGACGAAGGAAATGGATTAACATTTAACACCCTCCTACTAAAATACAAACTTCGAGGATCACACTACACAATTTGGTCAGGAAACAACCTCAGGAACTAAGAACTAGAAGAACAAATATACCTTCACTAAGAAAAATTATAAACCAGCAGATAAAAATTGTGAGGCCCTAATGTGCTAAAATTAAGAGCCTCAATATCATGGAATTTCATCTTCAAAAAGAGCAATTACTTATTAGTAGAAACATTTCCGCCCAAAGAAAAGGAAAAGAAAAGCTGCATTGAAGGAAGAACAAAACCAAAATTTGCAGAAGCATCAACAGCAAATGTCAAGCAAATCACATTCACAAGAAACTCCAATCATAAGGAAACATATAAAGACAATTTATTTGTTGAAACTTAGAGAATAGATTTACCTTTACGGCACGCCAATGATCCAGGCATTCCCTGTGAACGTACTTTGATGTGCCTTTGCACTTGCAAGGAGCAATAAAATCCCTACCTGATTACAACCAGAGTTGAGAATCTCAAACCATTTTATTTGGCATAATTCAACTACAAAAGCTATACATAATGCTGCTCAACATTTCTAGCTCCATTACCGAGCACAGAACTGATCAATATACATAACTCTTTTGGATAACCTCACAGCTGGAATGCTATCAAATTTGCAGCAAATTACACGCTACTTAATAAAATAAAATAAATGCAGAGCCCCTCGTTCCCCCCCCCCCCCCCCCCCCCCAAAAAAAAAAAAAAGCAAACCACGACGACGTACACGAACGATTCGGAGCAAGATTACTTTTTTCCACTGAAAAGGCAACCAGCAGCGAGAAATTGAGTAAAACAGTAGGGATTTTACCGTCAGTTTCAAGGCAAATCCGGCACTGAATTTGCTCATCAGGGCCGGCCTCAAGGTCAATCTCAGAGGGGGCGGCGATTGGAGCCGGCGCCATCAGCGGTAAGGAATCAGATTGCTCCACACCCATCTTAACACAATTCCCGACACTAGAATTAACCAATTCGAATGAAACTTCACAAGGAGGTACCAAAAAGACCCCCTTTGGAAATTCGCATACGATTGCACGGTTATTGGATTCCTCAACACAAAAATGTTAGAGCATAAACTGAAGATTGAAGAAAATGAAAAGGGGTTTCGGAATTCAATCGCGTTGAAAAGTGAAGTGAGGTGTAGTATAAGATGAATCGAATAATTCAAAGCAATATTTACTAGTGATGAGACTAAAATCGTTATTCAAAAATTTTAAAAATTAATAAAATGTCTGAGCCCGGGTTCGAACCGGGGACCTCTAGTGTGTGAGACTAGCGTGATAACCGACTACACCACCCAGACGAGTTGAGTATATTGTTACATGATTAGAAATAATACTATTAGTTTGAACGTAGACAACTTCTTTTGTTGAGGCGAATGTAGACAACTTCATTTAAATCGATATATTATACTCCATCTGTCCGCGACCGTTTTCATATTTGCCATTTCGATCCGTTCGCGATATCGTTTTTACTTCTATTTATAAATGTAGGGTTCACAAACTTCCACTCCCAATAATAATGGAATCCAAACTTCACTTATTACAATATTTACTAATATCTACTATTATCTACTATTTTTCTTTAAAATTCGCATCGTCCACAATGTGGAAACGGTATCGGACAAAGAGTATTTATGAGTAATAGTTGCAATTACTCATCGTAGCTTACAAAGTCGCCCAAGTAATTAGGGGTCTGATAAGTATCACTGATTTACCCAACTAATTAATCAAAATGGACTGTACGGCCCAACTTAACACTAACAAATCCAACACTTGTAATTGGACCAAGTAATGCCCAATCCGGATCTAGAATGTCCACTCGGTTAGGTCGTCTTTCAATGGTAGGTGCAAAAGTTGAGTCAAAATCCAACTTTTGTACCTCCAAAAGTTGGGTAAATTTTACTCTCTGTACATTAGTAAAGACAAACAAAATTGATGTCTCATCTGTAATTGTAATTGTTGTTTATTGATTTTGTTAAGTACGGAGTATTTTAAATCAGAATCACTACTTTACTAGCAAAATAATCTATTCATCAAGAAATATCTAATTAAGCTTTATACTCCGTGCAGGTTATTCATCTTATACAGAAGTAGAATTTATTTCTTTATTTGGAAGCATCAACCCAACTTTCCATTAAGTTAAAAATCATAAACAAAGACTATTTTTTATATTGGGGGAAAAGTCATATTTTAAAAAGAATTAACGAAGAAGCGCAACTTGATTGGATAAGAGCTTTCCCTTTAATCAATAAATCGGTATTTGAGTTATCTAAGGAATTAGTGCGTATAGTAATTAATTTAAAATAGGGGTTATTGCCAAAAAATACATATACTTTGTCAATTTTCTGGTTTATATCATGACCTTATAATTTGGCCAGAAAATACATCAATTTTCAATTTAATTGCAATTATAACATGACTTTATAGTTTGGCCAAAAAATACACCAAGTTTCAATTTATTCTCAATTATAACATGACCTTGTAATTAATTTAGTATAATAATATCAAGTTTAATACATTAAATATTTTTAATTTTCTTTTCATCTCACAATATACTATATATAAATACATATATATTTGATAAATATACATCTATATGTAAATAATATATAATATTATTTACTTTTTAACATAGTTTCTATTATATATGTACGTAATTTTTTTAATTGGTCCTAATATTTTATAATTTCACAATTTAAATAAATAAATACTTATTATATATATAATATATTAATAGAATATTAAAATCAAATATATATATATATGCATTTGTGTGTTGAAAATGTAGATATATTTAAGCCATCATATTTTTTTATATATACATATATATATATATGTATATATTATGAAATAATTAATCATCTAACTTAATTTTTATAAAAATTAATCAATCAATTAAAAATATTTTATACATAAAAATTTAATATAAATACAATAAATATTAATACATCTATGATAAAAAATAATCTAAATAAAGTCATGTTATAATTGAGAATAAATTGAAATTTGGTGTATTTTCTGGCCAGACTATAAAGCCATGTTATAATTGCAATTAAATTGAAAATTGATGTATTTTCTGACCAAATTATAAAGTCATGATATAAACCAGAAAATTGAGAAAGTATATGTATTTTATGGCAATAACTCCTTTAAAATATAGAATTCATGCGTAATAGTTCATTCCGCGTTGTGTGTATTCCCATTGAAAGATTCTTATAAATATTAAATTAACCTTGCATTGGAGAGGAAATATATGAACAGTGTTGTAATTAATGGAACATGAAATAAACCTATCTTAATTATAATTTCTTGATAGCCGCACGAACTAAGAGTTCCACTACATAAGTCATGCATGAAAACAGTATTCCTAAATAAACCCTCATCCGCCGCTCGTAGACATGGTCGGTAATGTCACAAATTTAACTTAATACCATAAAACACAAACTCCTACCGTCCAGAGAGGAATCATAACATGCTACTATCATCAACATTCACTTCTTCCTTTTCTTTGGAGGCTGTAGGGCTTCCTCCTCCTCGTCCTCATCTTCCTCCTCGTTATCCTCTTCCTCTCCGTCATCATCATCGTCGTCGTCGTCATCATCATCGTCTTCATCATCATCATCTTCTTCATCATCATCGTTGGGGTCCTCTTCTCCGGCACCCTGTTCCTCATCATCTTCATCTTCACCATTCTCTTCGGGCCTACCCATCCCGCCACCCAGACCGTTTTTGGCAGCGGGGATCTTGCCCTCGGCAGGGTTTGCATCTTCCTCTTCATCGGCATCATCCTCATCATCGTCTTCATCGCTGTCTCCGTCATCGTCTTCGCCATCAACTGGCTTGCAGGGGCAGGAGATGTGCTGATCTCCTCTCAACTTGGGTTGGTTTGTTATTAGTTTCATGTATTCCTGAAGTTCACAACATGTAATAAGAGTTCTTATTATACATACCAAAAAATATTCGACAACATCTATGCTACCCCATGAAATAGTGAGCTAATATCGTTGATTCTCTAACAAATGCTTTAATTCTTAATTTTCTTATATTTCTATAAAAGTTTAAATTCCACGTCATACAATTAGTACGTAAAACGGGTCGGGTAAATCAATCATAAGTAGGGGTGAGCATTCGGTTATATGGTTCGGTTTTTGTTAAAACCAAACCAAACCATATTTTAGTTCGGTTTAAAAAAAAAAACCGAACCGAACCGAATTAACCGAACAAACCGAACCGAATTAACCGAAATTTTTATAATTAAAACCGAACCGAACCGAAAAACCGAATTAATCCGAAGAAAACCGAAAAAACCGAAATTTTTGAAAAAAAAACCGAAAAAACCGAAATATTCGAAAAAAAAACCGAAAATTCCAAAAGAAAAACTATAAAATTAAAAAAATATTAGAAGTTAGATATTATAAAACTATAATTAAAATAATACATATATATATATATTTATATATATATATATATATATATATATATATTATAAATATAATTCGGTTTTTCGGTTTTGTTCGGTTTTAAAAAATCCGAACCGAACCGAACCGAAAAACCGAAATTTTATGAAAATAAAAACCGAACCGAACCGAAAAACCGAAAAAACCGAACCATATTTTAAAATTTCGGTTTGGATCGATTCGGTTATTCGGTTTCGGATTTTTTGCTCACCCCTAATCATAAGAATTCTCGTTTCACTAACGGTGACAGAATAAACCAAAGGAATATTCGAAGGCCGTCGTCACATAACATGACTCATCCAATTATTACGACCAAGTCTTTTCAAAAAAAAATTATCACGACCAAGTCTTTTAAATTTATTTATTTGATGAATTACAATATCTAAGTGTACACCACCACAAATTAATAAAATGTTCACAAAATTAAATAAAAAAAATATCTCAAAAATTATTTAATATTAGATCGAATGAAATAATGTTTCTAAACAAAGACGCTATGCTTCCCGAATATGAATCTTCAAATTAAAACGTTCAACACGATGATATTTTTTATTTTAATTTTTTTTTTAGAGAAACACGAAAATATTTTAAACTCCTATCCACCTTAAAAATTCAAATTGAAGTTTTAGTAAATGAAATCTATTAAAAACGTAACACAAAATCAACAAAATTGAGCACCATAAATTAAAATTCAAGTTCTGACTATGATTTTTTAGCATCTTTTTATGAACTTATCATTACTGTTCAAATCTATAAAGCTGTATTTTCTATAACAATAAAAAGGCCCATTTTCCAACTTCTTGCAAAATTTGAGAGCAAGATTTATTTAATTGTTAATTACCTGAAAGAGGACTGTGACTGCAAGCTGAGCTTTGACCAGCGCAGAAACCAGCGAAGCCGCTAAAGCCACTTCTCCGCCGGCGCACATTAGCAGGCTCTGCTGAAGTGTGGTTAACTTAACTGAACCGCAATTAATCTCCATCTTTTACTCGAAAATTTTAGCTGTAAATAAACCTCCACCGTCAGATCTGAAAATATATACTACTTAATTCCCAATTTCCCATTAACGAAAAAAAAGAGAGCCTGAAAGTAAGAAACTACGGCAAGAAAAATAGAAATAAAAAATAGAAGACGACAGAAACCTACTTTCTCTGCAAATAATTGAAATTTTGAATCACAAAAATCAAGAATTAAGCACTGCTAGATACAGTTTATTTTCCTGAGAAAAAAATGCAACAAAAATGAAAACATTAGTAAATAAACTGTTTAGAGCTAAAAAATTGCAGAAGAAACGAAAAAAATAATCGCGAATCCAGATCCGAGACGATTCTCTCACAAATCTGAAGTCAACCGTAAAAAATCCAGAAATTCAGTCGAGGATCATGAAGAATCTGAGTGTAAGTATCTTCAACGGAATAAAGAAATTAAAAACAAACAAAAACCAGAAGCAGAATTCGCGAAACAAAATTTAGAGAGAGAGGGATAGAAATCTTACAGAAGAACAGATCCGAGGCTGGATGGAGGAGATCTGAGGATCTGGAGAGCTAGAAGGCGGAGGAGCAGAGATTTGAGGCAACTTTCATTCTGGACCGTCCGATCGAGAAGAGAAATCTATAGAGACAGATGTAAATATAATTGCATGAAAAGAAAAGCAGGAAAGAGTTGTGACTGGTGATGGTGATTCTTGAGGGAGCTGACCGTAATCTCCCCCAGAGAGGGGTTCGGGCAGTTCGGGCAGCGTTTGATCAAGCCAAAAATATCCTGGTCACTGCTGCCCGATGATTCGAGTACGAGTGTCTTTAGTTAAAGTTAATTTTGCATTAATTGTGGCATTTAAGAAGTTGATTAAGAAATAAATTTCATTAATCGGCCATCAGTTTTTGGGAAAAATACAATTTAGTTGGGCCGCATCCTGGCCCATTAACAGCTCACATTGCTCCCCTCAACATACTCTCTCAATTCACAAAAATTATCACATTTCTATGTCATTTCTGACGTTCATTAAAAGTATATCACTTTTTTAGGATATAGCTCAATGTCTTTTCCTTATTTTTTTTCATATTGACCCATATTTAATTCAATCTCAACCACTCGTTTCATATAATGATGAAACAATTTCTTCACAACATAAAAATCATTAATCATTTCATTAAGACTTGTGTCCATAAAAAATGTTACTTTCATGTACGAATGGAGTATTACCTATTACTCCCTCCGTCTACGAAAGAACTTCCTAGGAGGGAGTGACACGCGTTTTAAGAAAAATATTATTGAGTGTATTAAAAGTGGAGAAAAAGTTGTTGAGTGTATTGTGAGTGGTGAAAAAGTATTATAATTAATATTGGGAGTTGTGAAAAAGTGAAAGTAAGAGTTATTATAAGTGGTGGGGTATAGTCCAAAAATAGGTATGAAGTTCTATTGTGGACAACCCAAAAAGGAAAGATATGAAGTTCTTTCGTGGACGGAGGGAGTATATTTTAAAACATAAATCTTCAATGATAAATCAATTTAAAATTAATTGCAAATTGAGTTGTAATTTTATGATTAGAAAAAAGTCAAAGATTTTTATTTTTGTTAAGTAGGTTTCCAGTCTCAATACCAAATTAAAGATTTTGCACTCAAAGACAAACATGAAAGTGTAGAGGAATTGACTTAAGTTGATTGAAGAACACCACAATAACACACAATAACACATGACTTATCGAAAGAAATTCAAATGTTCGGCGTTTCGATGTTAAAAAAAGTGCATGTGAGTTTACAAAGGAAATATGACACTGTTTATAACTGTTACAACATCAGGGGCAAAATAGTCCTTTTCGAGCAGTACACGGCGGGACAATTTCGTTATTTTAGCTATATTTCTTTTTAAACCGAAGAGTATCCCCTCTTCACGCATGCAACATGAGTGGAGTGATGTGGCCTGACATTGTATATGAAGATTTCCTCTAACCGTAATCTATTGACATATCTTTTAAAGTGCAAATCACTGATCGTCGCTTGTTTACGTTGAAATAGACTAACTTGTAGTTAGAGCTGCAAACAAACCAAGCCGCTCGCGAACTATTCGAAGCTCGGCTCGAAAAAAATTCGTTCAAGTTCGTTTAGATAAGTGTAGTGACCCGCTCTTTTATATATTTTAAATCCAGTAATGAGTGTTTATTTTTGTTCATCAGTGAATGAAAACGGTTATTATCCTGATATGAATTCAGCTTATGATCCTGAATTCATATTATTAAAGCAGTCAATGATATTATTTCAGAGTTATAACTGACTTAGCAAAGTCACGTTATTATTTTTAAGCGAGATGGAATTAGATTTTATTTTTACTCAAGTCGTGGATTATTTCTGACTCATGAGTTAATTAAATCTGCGGATTTAATTTAATTATTAGAAAAACAAACGAATTAAATCTACGGATTTAATTTAGATTCATTTTATAACTTATCGATTTTAGAGAGATATCACATGTCGAAATCGATATTTATGTAAAAATACAGTATCAAACAGAATCGAAGCCAGTATTTTATTACAGTTACAGAATCATCGAGACATAGAAAATACATCATTAATCTTTTACTACATTTTTTTATTCTTTCTTTTCTTTCCACTACTTTTGCTCCCCACTTCATTTTGCCACTAACTCCACTTTTTCACTATCACCATTATCATCAATCTTCCCACTAAACTTTGTTTCCATTTTCTTTAAACCACAATCATCTCCACCATTATCATCAATCAAGCAACGTCAACCAATGTATCAGCCAACATTATAATCTTCACTCATTTCTTTAACACCAGAACCAGAAAAATTGAAGGAGATAGAGTTGTAAAATTTCTGCCAACTTCAAAGGAGGTAAGCTTTGGCTTGAGCTTCTCCATCTTTTTCCATGATTTAACCTGCAATTATCAAAGAGACATAAAAAAATTTATTCATTTCAGTTCATCCAAAACACCACAAACGAAAAGTGAGAGGAAACACTCATTCACTCTCTGCCAGAAACATTAAGGTAAAGATTAGTATTGATTCATCATCTCCTTCCAATTTCAACCTGCATTTATTGAAATGAACAAGTATGATTTATTTCAGAATCCTTCCACTTAATCCACCCACAGCAGCCAACCAACACCAATACCTCAAGGTATTTTATGTTATCTCGATTCACTATCTTCACATACATTTCAACCCATGCTTCATGTACTAGAAGTTCAGAAATATAGGATGAAGTATATTACAGAGGGACATAGCAAATCACATATGCGTACATGATTTATGGCATTCAACAGAAATAGTTTGATTCATACTTTATAAATCGGGAAAACGTAGAACAAGTGCGCCACATTTAGACTTAGCAAAACTGCATTCTTTATAGTACAAACACCCTAGCTCGTGATCGGACAATTTTAGCTATGACATCCTCACACTGTTAGATGTTAGCACTGACTTTTCTCACTCAACTGAATCAATATGCATACTCCTCGACACCAATCGCGTAAATGAAAACAAACGAGACTAGAGAACTTAGCTTTAGATTTAGTGGTATTGGACTGTCGGAGCTCTGCGACTCACGGCGACGGCGGCTCCGGAAGAGGCGGCTGCCGGACTCTTGCTGTTAACAGCAGCGGCTGCCGGTGCTCCCAAGCGGCGGCGTTACCTCAGCAGCGGCGACGTCGGCGGCGTCGAGCGGTGAAAGGTAGAAGACTCCCGACCTCAGCGATGGTCCTTGCCGATTCTGAAGTAGCAGCGCGGCGAATCTCGCCGATTCTGGAGTGCAGTGGCACGGCGAAGCCGGCCTTCCAGTAGCAGCGGCGAAGGGGCTGAGTGGTTCTTGATTCAGAGAGAGCAGTGGGTGGACGGCGGCTGGACGCGGGGGCTGGTCGGCGGAGGGAGAGATGTCGGGCCTGTTTCAACGAGAAAGAAGAGAGAACCAAGGAGCAGTGGTTGTCGCCGCTCGCTCCGGCGAGCTCGGACGGCGATGACTTCGGGAGAGAGAGAGAGACGAACAGATCTTGAGAGAGGAAGAGCGAAGAAGGCAGAGATGGACGTGAGGGAAGAGGTTCGACCGCCGATCGCCGGAATTACAGAGACGACGACAACGGATTCAGGCGAAGAAGCTCGCCTTCATGTTCCGCAATTCCAGAAATCGAGAGAGTGAGAGAGGTCTGTTTGAGGGTTGTGCTCGGTGAACCAAAAAGGAAAGGGAGGCACCGGACCTAGGCACGTCGGTAGTCGACGCCGACCGGAGAAGGAGGGCCGATCGAGCGCCATTTTGAGGAAGGGAGCGTCGACCTTGAGAAAGAGGGAGAGAGCTCGACTGTGTTGGAATAAAGAGAAAGGCGAGATTGGTTTTGGGGAGAGAGAGAACCGAGTGTTAATGAGATGGGCTCTTCTTTTAATTTGTGCTTCTATTTAATTGAATTGGGCCAAATTTTTGGGCTCTATTTATTTTAATAATTGGGCCGAAAATTTTACCTCTTATTTATTTTCTTTGGGCCTTGTTGTATTTATTTTCATGTGGGCCTTTATTGTTTCTCTTTGGGCCGAGTTTACTAATGAAAGCCCAACTGCATTTTATTTTAATTGGGCTTTATTTTAATTTATTGGGCCTTTGTTATTTATTCAAATTGGGCTTTAGTTTAATTCATTGGGCCTTTGTTATATTATTTCGTTGGGCCTCGTTTAATTTATTTAATTGAGCCCAGCTAATCAAATTATTTATTTATTGGACCAAGATTTATTTAATTACTTGAGCCGATGAATTATTTCAATTGGGCCTCTCATGTTAATTATTCAAGCCCACTTCTACTTAATTAATTATTAGGTTGCCTTATGTTGAGCCTTTTTATTCATTTAATCTTATAACATTACTTGATCCTATTTATTAAGCCCGATTAATTATGAGGTTATAAAGCGAATAAGTTGAAGTATTTATTTATTTTCTATTGATTACGAGGAGCGGGGTTTATTTAATTGACGGATTAGAACACCCTAAGAGAACGGATTAATTTTTGTTAATTATCCGGCTTCATGAGACGAGACTTAGCTTTTGTTTAAATCCGATAGCCTGGATTAACAATAGAAATTCCCTAATTATTATTTCAGAATAATAATTCATGCATAAGAATCATGCATCATTAATTCTGTATTCTCAATAATTGAGAATTTTCCCTCGATTTAAAGTCTTACGTTATTTTCTTGGATTAAAGGTCGAGCGCAAGAATAAGAGCTCGTCAAGGAGTCATTAATCTGTAGCAAAGCTTTGCTATCAGGTGGGCATTACTTTCATATATATCAAATGAGTTTAAATGTTACGTTCAAACAAGTTATTTCATGACTAAATTAATTGAAGTTATTTCAAATATTGTCTTGCCATAAAATGTTTCAATTTCAGTATGATATCTATCTGATGTGACTTTTATCATGTAATCGAATTCGGGTCTTGAGCAGTTGATAGCTATCCTGCCAGGGCTAGTGTACACCAGTGACCGTGAGTCATCTAGCGGGTTGGCCGGTCAAGTGACCGTGAGAGGTGGCCACCTCTCCGGCACAAAGTTCCAGATATGATAGATTACAAGAGAACTTAGACTGCAGTCGAACTTTAAGAATCACAAATGAATTTAGTAAGCTTGGGCCTTTTAGCGAAAAACTCCCTTGCTGTACTGTTTATTATGGCATGACAATTTACAGTTTTGAAGCATGTATTTTATACTTAGGCATACGTGCCCACTGAGTACTTTTGTACTCAAGCCCTGCATATATTTCTAAATGTGCAGGTTGAGCAGCTGCCGATGGTGATGAAGTGACGAGTAGGATTCTTTTGTCTTATTATGTATTAATGAACTCTAGGGTTACATGTCTTCATACATGTAATCAGAACCTTATTCCGCTGCGTACTCAGAAGTTTTATGTTTATTTGGCTAAGTCAGAAATATCTGAACTTACTAGTTATTTGAGTTTATACGACTAAACTTCTGTTATATTATAAATATTCCTTTTGTTTAAATGATGAAATGTGATCCTTTCTTGTTTGATTATTCCCCTTTCTACCCCGCTTCTAATCTCCCTCCATTAGTCACGGTTTCCCCGGCTTAATTATCCTTAATTAGGTCTGGTCGTGACAATAAGCTCGTAAAATAAACAAACCAAACTTGAGCTTAGTAGTATTCGGCTCGTTAGCTCGTGAACATGTTCGTCAAGTGATTCAGCTTAAAAAATATAAATTGTTAGTAGACATAACTTATATTTATCCACTAAAATTAATAATAATTGTATTAAATCTCTAATTAATTTTGTTTATTATAAGAAAATAATTAATATATTTATTAAATAATTTGTTTTTAAAATAAAATAATCAATATTTTGAATATAAATATAAATTTAGAAAGTTCGTATAGGCTCGATTAGGCTCGTGAGCCTCAAAGTATTCGGTAAGTAAAGTTCGGGATTCGATTCGATACTTAACAAACCAAACTTAAGCACACCACTATTCGGTTCAGCTCGGTTCGATTACACCCCTACTTGTAGTTTTGTGCCATAAGATTAAGAACTTGGATCTTTCACTCTGCATCTGATCTTCGGTTCATAGGTGACGACCATATTTGGTGGTTATTTTCTTGGAGGCTAATTCATATGTAACTTCTATTCTTTCGTCCCTTCATTCCCTTTTATGTTGACTCATTCTTTCTTCCCACAATCTTCGGTCTTTATTTCGTAGAATGCCAAATTTCATCCTTATCAATTTGTTTGTTATACACTCTCTCTTTCCCTTTCTCCCCTATATTTTTATTCTTTTGCAAAAAATCATGAGTGCGTTAATGAAAAATATATTTTGTATGTATCTTCAATTAAAGATCTCGACAAAGGCTTTAATTATATACTTCATTCGTCCCATTAGTAATATCCCGCTACTTGTCGACGCGAAAATTAAGAAGAGTAGAGTTAGTGTATAAAATGAGGTGGACCCAATGTTAATAACATTTTTAATGGTTAATTTTTTTACTACTAAAACAAGTACTAGTGGGACATTCCAATATAGTAATTGAGACATTACTAATGGGACGGAGGAAGTATATTATATGTAAGAAAATAATTCAGATTGAATAAGTTATAATAATCATTTAAAGTTATAAAACAAATTATATACATATATATATATATATCACACATATATATTGAATGTTTATGTATAAATATATACAACTATTATATATATATATATGTATGTATATATGCACTAGGCGACGTGGCAACATCATGTATATTTTTGTGTACAAAGTTATTCATATTTGTGTTTATATATATGCATATGTGCATTTGAGTCAATATATGAAAGTAGCCACTTTTTTTAGTAAACTTAAAATTTACCCACTCAAATAAAAACTTTAAAAAATACCCATTTTTTTGTTTTAAATGACTAAATTGCCCCTAAGATTAAAACTAAAAAATTACCCACACCAAATCTAGATCTCTCTTTCCCCTCGGTCTCTCTCTCTACGCTCTGTCTCTGTCTCTCTCTCTCTCTCTCTCTCGCTCTCGCTCTCTCTCTCCATTTGTTCCTCTCATCCGGCCAGTAGTTGCGCGACGGGCTGGAGTACGGCGGTGGCGAGAGGTGCTGCGCCAGACGACGTAGATCTCGTGACAACCGTATTTAGCACCGCCATTCGCCCCTGCTCCACGCTATTTCAATTTCTAAAAGCTTTGAAGATTCTGTTCGAGCGATAGGTAGAATTTGAGGGAAGTTTTGGTGATTTTGAGTGAATTTGGTGAATAGGTATTTAATTGTCGAAGCAAATGTTTGGTGAATTTGGTGAATAGGTATTGAATTGGTAAATTTGAGTGAATTTGATTGTCGAAGCAAAAATTTGGTGAATAAGTATTGAATTGGTGAATTTGAGTGAATTTGGTAAAACATGATATGAGGCAAAAAAGAAAACAAAAATACAAGAATTAATTAATTAAATTATATCAATAGAAATAGTAGTATATTCTATGTTTTTTAATTAATATAATCGACTATTTTGATCAGGTATACACGATAACTAAAAATCTCAATAACTATACCTGATAATCGCACCGCCAAACCAAATAGCAAATATTATCAAATTCCGATTATCCGATAATCAATCAAATTTCGATTCGCTCTGGGTATTAATGAATACTTGATTCTCAAATAAGCAACTCTAAAGAAAATACATAAAATAAAATAAAACTGCTGAAAAAGCATAGGGCAAAAAGCGCCTAACTTTAGGGCAGTCGTTATAGTTGTATAATTACATGAAGTTGCATCAAATTATCCAAATTCATGGGAGAAGGATCAAAGAGTGGAATAGTTAGATGAATATTTTAATTTACGTGACGACACATTATTAGCCATTCCTAGTGGAAAAAGCACTTTTTAAAACGCACATTCAAACTAAAAATAATACTAATAATAAAGAAAATAGTGCAAATTGTTGCGTGTATCTTTCTCTTGTTGATTTAGACACATATATACATAGAGAATATGATGAAAAGGAAAATCACTTCCACAAGTAGCGAACCATTATTCCACCTTTACACCACAATCATGGCGCCTCTACACTATGACATAAACAAGAAGATTGTAACTATCGAGTTCGATAACATCTTAAATTGGACAAAATTGGAAAAACTACATAAAAAAGAAGAAAAGAAACACAAATTTACGTCCCCAAAAAACCCTAAACATGGAAATAAAAGGCCTTTTGATTTTGATTTTGATCTCGAAAAGATATTTGAGTGTATTTATATATGCGCCACACGATTCAATTCAAGTCAAAAGACATGGCGGATGTGTGCACCATTTATTATGATTCATTCGACCAAAAAACTACAAATGAAAAGAATAAGTCATTTTGAGGGATGAAATTATAAACTACATATAGTCGTTTAAGCTTCACCATTTACTTTGATATTTTCATAGCCCAACTTGTTTCAATTAAATCATGTTGATTCAATTTTGTGCCATCTATACGTAATAAACATGCAACATGTCGAACGTGGGACCCTCTTATATAATATGATTAGGAATTTCTACTCATATTAATTTTCTCTCCTACGTACGTAGAATTATGTGAGATTTGTTTTTCTTCATATTTTTCTAAAATCTCAAGCTTTTGCTTTGAAATCACTTTTTATTTGATTCTTATTTTTATCACATCTCTTATCCTACACTGCTTTCTAATTAAACTTCATTCATTGAAAAACTTATATAAATAGTTTTTATAATCAATGTGTATTTTCCTATCTCACAATTACTAGTTTGCACTACCAATTTAATTGGCTAATATATTAATTAGTGGTCAATAAATAATTAAGTATATTGTTGTTGATAAATTTAATCTAGTTAAATTACTTTTGCCAATAATTAAGTTTGTTAAATAATGTTCCAAAAAATGTAAAAGAAAAAGCAAATTATCAAATAATGTTTAGTCTTGTAATAACCTTTTTATTCCATTAATTTTATTTTCCTCACTTCTAGTATTCCACATCACTTTATAATTAAACATAAGGAGTACTTATAATCAATGTAAACACAATTATCTGCATAGGTAGAAAGCAAATTGCAGTCCTCAAAATTTGAGTAGTACTATTTGGATAAAATTTGTCCGGACAAAAAAAAGTTAAATATTTAAAAAAATAAATTAATTTAAAATTTTGGTTCAAATTTAAAAAGGATTTAGTTAATTTATTGTTTTCTCCACATTGTAATTTTTTAACATTTTTTAAAAAAATAGTATTATTTTTTTGTAGTTTTTGTACTTTGAAAATAATAAAAATTAAAAAGATTATTAATTTTTTTTAAAAAAAAAACTAAAATAGGGAGAAAATAATAAAATTAACTAAATTCTTTTATATTTTGAACCAAAAATTTTAAATATAATTATTTTTAAAAGTATTTAACCTTTTTTATTCGGAGAAATTTGTCCAAATATCTAACATTATTGTCAAAATTTTCAGAAGTAGGCGACTTTATCAATTAGCTTGTTTACTTTTTGCCCTAAATTTCATTTTAAAGTTGGAATTTATTACGGTTTTACGGCTACCCCTTTTAATGAGATTATCTCAAATAGTAAAATTTAAAATTTTGATGGCCTAAAAATGCCACCCACCACTGTGCAACTTGGATGCTTTTGGAGACATTTAATTTCGTCAATTCTTATTTATGGCACTAAAAATGCTACCCACCAATTAGTGCATTTACTCGAGATATATAGTGTATCACTAGTGCACATCGCTACTTGCATACTTAATTCATATAATAACTTTTTCGTGTTTTTTATTTGTTTTCTTTATAAATTAAGTTTTGTTTAATACAACTGAGTTCTTTCGTATTGTGTTGTAATTGAGTGATCTGCAAACTTTTGTTTTGTTCAATTGGGTTCCTAATATTTGAGGTGTATATAATGTACGTACTACTATATTATATACTCAAGTTTTGTAGTGTATGTTATTGAATTGGATTTTAGGCTCAACAACACAATTCCTAATAAGATCAACTATATAATATATATATATTCAAATGTATTATATCATCCTCTCTTAAATACAAAATTATCACTTCTTTAAGGGTGTTGCCTGAAAATTTATACCATATGTCCATTTTTTTATTACGTGAAAGCAAACGAGGTGATAAATGGAGCTTATCATTTCCTTATACCTCAAAGTAAATACACCATATATATATATATATATATATATATATATATATATATATATATATATATATATATATATAGAGGGCCGCTATTCAGTAAACTGCCCTTAGTCTATAAAATAAGACTAATTTCTGATCATAGATCATAAGGGAGTTAACGGTTGTGATCAAAATTTTGAATAATATGTAGTTCATGATACAAATTCATATAATTCGTACACATTCACAGCTGGAGGGTATAATTGAGAAATGATTTTGACCTTCCATATCTACAACTACATAATTCCAATTTTCACGCCTATTAATTATGGAATTTAAGATTTAAAATGATTTACGCTCAGTTTCTGCACGCAATTGACGCTAGTGAAAATTAAATGAATTGAAACAAAAATTGAACGCAATCAATTTGAAGATATACAGGGGATTACGATTATGATTTAATACTTCTATTAGAAGTACATCAAACCTTCTTAACCAAAAATATGCACGAATCTATATTTGTTGCATGAATTATTTTTGGTTTATGTATGAATTTTTATCTGTTGCATGAATTATTTTTGGTTATGTATGAATTTTTACATTTTTTGGATAATCTGATTGCATTAATTTTTTTTGTTTATGTATGAATTTTTATTTGTTGGATGAATTATTTTTGGTTTATGTATGAATTTTTACTTTTTGGAATAATCTGATTGCATGAATTATTTTTGGTCTATGTATGAATTATTTTGTATGAATTATGGAATGTGGGATAGTGGTTGAAACACAATTAAGGAAAGATTAGTTATTAAAATATTGAAATTACTTTTATATCCTAATACAAATCTAGCGTTACTTTTATGATCAAGATCAGACCGTTGAATTAAGAAAATCTAATGGTCTATATTTAGTCTTATTTTATAGGTTAAGCTTTGGTTTTATTTTAGCGCAACCCTATATATATATATATATATATATATATATATAGATAGGGTTAGGTTCAATGAAAAAAGCCTAAATGTAAGAAAGAAGAGAGAAGTAATCTCATCCGTTGATCTTATCTAATCTAACGGACATGATTTATTCACGCCATGTTCAACGGATTTTTTCGTTGAACATTCGTGAACATATACAATATTTTTGGGGGTTCTGGGTTTCGACCCCCCATATGTTCAACGAAAAAATCCGTTGAACATGGCGTGAATAAATCATGTCCGTTAGATTAGATAAGATCAACGGATTAGATTACTTCTCTCTTCTTTCTTACATTTAGGCCTTCTTCATTGAACTTTAGCCTATATATATATATATATATATATATATATATATATATATATATATATATATAGGGGAGGGCTAGAATAAAAACACTCTTAAGTGTATAAAATATAAATGATTTTCAGCCCTTAGATCATCAAGATCTACGGTTGATTCGTAACCATTTTGGATGAATTCGTGGTCCTGGGTTCGAATTCCAAAGGTAGCAAAAATTTATTTTTCACAATTCGTAACCATGTTGGATGAATTCGTAACCCTGTTGGATAAAATTCGTACATTAAAAAATGTTTATATTTATATTTTAAGAAGTGTTTTTACTGTAGCCCTCCCCTATATATATATATATATAGAGAGAGAGAGAGAGAAAGGTTCAACATAGAATGCTAAATATTTAAAGAATAGAGAATTCACGAAACAAAAACGAACAGATCTATAATTTTAATGAATAAATCAATGTACCGTATGAACAACATTTTGGCCTTGGTTCAAATCCTGATGGTGGCAAGTTTTTCTCTATTTTTATTAAATACGTCTGTTCATAAGTTATGTTGATCTGTTCGTAAAATGTATAGATTTGTTCATGATGAACAAAAAGATAATTCTCTATGGAACTCAACCCTATATATATATATATATATATATATATATATATATATATATAGGGAGAGGATCCTGTGAGAATCACATCTTTTTGTGAGAACGGAGAACAAATCACAGCTCTTGATTTGGGCATATCCAACGGTTGTTCAACAGTAAGACATGAACATCCCTGTTCATGTGTCACATGAACAACGATGTTCATGACTTGCTATCATGAACATCCTTGTTCATGTGCTTTTGTTCATGTATTTTATGTATTTGTTCATGGTTCGCCATGAACATTGTTGTTCATGTGTTTTTGTTCATATATTTTATGTATTTGTTCATGGTTCGCACATGAACATCGTTGATCATCAGTTTGCACGGGAACCTAACCCTATATATATATATATATATATATATATATATATATATATATAGGGTGTGGTTCTAGAGAGAACTACATTATTTGTGAGAACGGGAGAACCATCAAATCTAATGCATCCACTGTAAAAATTAATGCATTCGCTGTAAAAATTAATGCACTAAAAAAATAAAAAAAAAATGCTCTCTTCAGGATTCGAACCCAAGATCTGCATTCATCCAACAAGATGATGCATCCACCGTAGATCTTGATGATCGAATGGCTGAAAATGGTTCTCCGGTCTTCTTTTATTTATGGTTCTTTCTTGAACCTCTCCCTATATATATATATATATATATATATATATATATATATATATATATATATATGGATGAGATCAAGTGAGAATTACATCTTTTTGTGAGAATGAGGAACCAATCACAGCCCTTTATTTGGACATGAACAACGATTGTTCAACATTAAGTCATGAACATCGTTGTTCATCAGTTCACACATGATCCTTTCCCTATATATATATATATATATATATATATATATATATATATATATATATATATATAGGGGGCGGTTATTCAATAAACCACCCTTATTTTAAGAATTACGAACCAGTAAAAATGCATGAATTTTATGTATAACACGCATGAATAAACTGTATAAAGGCATGAATTGCGAAAAATAATTTTTTGCTACATTTGGGATTCGAACTCAGGACCATGAATTTATCCAACAAGATGATGAATCAACCGTAGATCTTGATGATCTAAGGGCTGAAAATTGTTCCTAATTTATATTTTAAGAAGCGTTCTTATTTTAGCCTTCCCCTATATATATAAGGTTTGGTTCAAGTGTAAACTCTATCTTACGGTGAAACTAGATCCTATGAACAAACACATAAAATACGTGAACAAGAGATAGTCAAATGGTGAACAATTAAATGTTCACGTGTATACAAGATTCAACCATCTTTGTTCATGTATTTTATGTATTACAATTGTTCACAACTTGAATATCTCTTGTTCACGTATTTTATGTGTTTGTTCATAGGATCTAGTTTTCATCGTAAGATAGAGTTTACACTTGATCCTTCCACTATATATATATATATATATATATATATATTAATGAACTTGCAAACTTGCGAAATGAATATGGACTATAATTTCATGAACGTCTTTATAAATTTCATGAACCACACCCCTTTCCTAAATATTTTCAGCAAAAAACTCAGAGTTTTATCTACCAAAATTCGACATTCTCATATTCAAAATTCATGATAATTATAATTTTTTTAAGAGGTGGTCTCCCGTGAAACCAATTTTCCGAATGACACTACTTTAACATATAAATGACACTTTAACATTTTCAATGACACTACTTCAACATACAAATTATACACTTTAAAATGTTATAGTGTCATTTGTATGTTGAAGTAGTGTTATTATGAAACCGGTTTCACAGGAGTTTTTGTATTTTTTTAATGAACTTGCGAACTTACGAAATGCACATGGACTATAATTTTATGAACATCCTTATAAATTTGATGAACAAAAAGTTACAACTACCATTACACATATAAGTGATCTATGGATAATCCTATGCTCTGAATCTCTTGAAACTTGCAAAGAACTTTCAAATATTTAAAATGAACAAGGTTTACAATTTTATGAACAAGCCTATAAATTCAAAAAATATTACGACTGATATGCGCGTTTCTTAAATTGTAGTAGTATAATTAGGACAAAAAGAATATATTAATTAAGCATAAGATACGTATAATTAAAACCTTCCAAAAATAACTAGATTTAATTTGATTTACCTTTATTATAGTATATATCTTACGGTTATAAATAGTATCAATTTACAATTGTATCCTTCTTTAATAAAAGGGTCGTTGTGATCTGCCCTCCACCACTCGTTGTGCTCCACCGCGCCTCCGCGCCTACCACTCGTCCTTCTCCCTCCATCGCCTATCACCCGTCTATTAACATAGGAACAACCATATTCTATCTATTCCAAATCCGCCATCTCCCTCCGCCGACTGCTCCACCCCCTGCTCCGCCGCTGCTTGCTTCCCTTGTTTCGCCGCCTACCTGCCAGATCCCAGAAGCTCAACCCCTAATTCGAAACCTTAACCCAAAATCAGGTAATAGTTATTCTTTTCTTCCCCATGGCTGAATGCAGTATTTTGGAGATGGAATTAAATAATTCACACCCCCACATGAAATGAAATTTTTACAAAATGTACTTTTTCTCATTGTAGAAATTAGATGTAGAGAAAGTTGTGTCTAGTTGAGCTGACATTAGTAAAGAGTGGGATTGAAAATATATAGAATAGTATAATAGAACACGGTTAGAGAACAAGTCTTCCATGATGGTTTGATGTAAAAACGGGGAATTTACAACAAATTGTCACCCATTTTTTTGTTAAATTAAATTCTTTCTGTAGGATGAGTTTAACACAATTAGGGTTGTCAAACCTTGCGGGCCGGGCCAGCCCGGCCCAACCCAGTGGGCCTAGGCATTTTTTTGGGCCGGGTCGGGCTGGCCCAAAATTTCAACGGGCCTCGAAAAATGAAGCCCAACCCAGCCGTATACGGACCGTCAGGCGGGTCGGGCCAAAACGGGCCAAAAAATTGATAAATTTAATATATATATATATATATATATATATATATATATATATATTACTTCCAAAAATTAATAAATTAAATCAAATTTAAAGAAAAAAATTGAAGACAAATTCGATGAAACAAATAACTACCACCAAAATAATAATACAAAAATATTACTCATTTTTAAGTCAAAATAAAGTAAAAGGACCACCAAAATGTTTGAAAGCTTAATCATGTTCGTAAGATGCTGAATTAGAAAAAAATATATTTTTATAATGATTAGTAGACTAAGAGTCTAAGACTAGCAGATTAGGGAAATATAATTAAATGATGATTTAAAAATCCTAATTGGCTAATTATTACTTATTAGACTTATTTTAGTTATTATATTGGAAAAAATGCCTATTTTCTATAAACTAACCAACCGGGCCAATTTGGCCTAAAAGCCAGGCGGGCTTTTTGGCCCGTGGGCCACGTGGCCTGGCGGGCTGCATGGGTCGGGCCAGATAGGCCCGTTTTTTTTTGGCCTAAAAAATTTTAGCCCAGCCCAGCCAAAACTATGGGCGGGCCCATCGGGCCGGGCCACTTTCGACTCATTTTGACAGCTCTAAACACGATCTACTACTAAAATCATACATATTCTCTAATAAATTAAGGCCAAATACATGCTATCTTGTTTCGTGCAAGTGACACAAGTCACAAAAGTTATTTTGATTATTGAAATGATATATTAGTGAATATGAAGGAAGCATACTCTTTTCTATCTTCATTAGAAAGTTGTTGTTTTCTTATATATATATCCAAAATGTGTTTGAGTTATATCATGAATTTGCTATACTAGAGTATTGTTTCTTGGCGTGCATGAGTTATTGATTTGGTGAGTGGAAAGGGAGGCTACTTTGTGGGGTGAAATTTGCTGCTGACACGCTTCTTTAGCTGTTGGAAACATATATGCAAGTTGATTT
Source organism: Salvia miltiorrhiza (assembly GCF_028751815.1). Lineage (NCBI taxonomy): Eukaryota > Viridiplantae > Streptophyta > Magnoliopsida > Lamiales > Lamiaceae > Salvia > Salvia miltiorrhiza. Next base: position 325,222 of record NW_026651504.1, read on the forward strand.
TTAGTTTTCAAGTTATGGAATTTGTTAACCAAGCTGCTGCCCCTTGATGTGTTCTTTAATGGAATAACATATCTGCCCCTTGATGTGGACTTCTCCACTGTTAATCTTTTTCTTTTCAATATTATCAATTTTAATACTATATTCGTCCATACAAAATAATCCTAAAGAAGGGCAATATGTGTTTTAGTAAAAATATTTACATATTTTGTTATTAAAAAAGAGGTCTCACTTGAAAAATAACATTAATAATAATTAATTGCTGCCATTTAATAATCCTAAAGAAGGGCAATATGCTGTTTGCTTTATTCATATCCAAGGGGATCGAGAGCGTATTGCATTCTTTCCCACCACATGAATATTTTCTTTAATAATGCGATTCCCACGACCACAAGATCTAATTTGCTGTTTCCTTTTCTGCCCTTGATAAATATGATTACCTCGTTTTTTATACTATAGTTTATGATCATAAATTATAGTATATTGAAGGTGTCCAAAAAATCACTTATAGAGATAGGGCCGTCCAAACTCTTGATTAAGACCTTTTGTTTTATATCACATTTAATATATAAATATAATAAAGATTATTGTTTTTAAATATAACACAACCAAAGTAAGCGTCATTCTCGGTAGAAGTTACATGTGGCATTTACTCATATTCTTTTTTTTTTTTAGGAAAACATTTACTCATATTCTCAATGGGGTTCTAACCAAAACAATACATAAAAGCTTATTCTCTTTAGATCATTTTGATAATATTAAAATAAAATATTCTTTACAATGGAGGATCTTCAACTCGATTAAATCAAAATCGCCATGAATCTAGCTAGTGTCTGTAGAATCTCTGCATAAGTATTTTTTTTGTTCCGAAATCATGATTCATCAATTTGTCTAAACAGGTCGAGTAAGACCTATATCATAATCAAAATAATAATAAAATTATAAATATGTAATAAAATATGAGTATCGTACGTCTAACAAATCTTGACCCTTGGCTTCGAACCAACCTAAAATTTTGCAATAACTTGTATTTATTGATAACTAATGCTCCCTCCCATTTTTATTAGATGTCGTTTTGTGATATTAGCTAATTTATAATATATATATGTCGTTTTGGTTTTGATTACCATTTACCAATACTATCCTCACTTAATTCACATAATTATATATATTAAAATCCTTTTATTTCACATGAATATGATACGCACAGTTTTTTTTAGAATTTCATTCAAAGAATTAACTATTATTAATCGAGGTTAGTTTTGACAAAAATTAATTTTATTAATTTGTGTGATTGAGCTTAAAACGAGAAATAAAAAAAATGGAAAGGAGTAATAGGCACAACTACCCATATTGACAATAATTTTGCATGCCCTTGACATGCATGCATGGGTTGAGTATAACAGTAAATTCAATAGAAAAAGTATTAGTTGTAAGAGTATCCACGAGCGGAGTAGGCGCACGTGCGAAGCTTGCACCGATGCTGGGGAGGGAGGGGGGAGATTGAAGCTGTCAGGAACAGAAGAGGGAAGAGAGAGAGGCCGCTGCAGGAAGGCATAGGGCGAGTCGAGATGTGAGATGGGGCTCGACTGCTGCAGAGCCAGATGGCTCAGCCGGAAATGAGGCTCCCTCATTATGGATGCACTGATCAATTATGAATTTGGCACGTGAGAGAGCACGTGAACCCTAAAGATTATCATTTCCACTTTGGAATTAATTTAGATATAATTATTACCACTATGAGGTGTATTAGTGCAAGTAGCGTTTGCACTTAATTAAACTAGCATATATAAAAGGTTGTTCCTTTTGTGGTAACAGGGTTTTACACGCATGATTTATGTCCTTATTTCATAAAAAATAAATAAATATATATATATATACATAGTGCAACTAATTGGATTAGTATGTCATCAAATACAATCTTTACATACTGCCATGTCAACTGAAGTAGCAATTGCATAAATTATTTTCGATTGGACAATAATTTAATAATTAATGCTATCGGTCATCTTAGTGTAATATCATTAATAGACGCGAAACCTATCATCCTATAAGTCCAACTATAATTTATTTTTAATTAAATAATAGTTTTAGTGTCCCACTGACACTGTCGTCTCTATAATTCTGGTTGTTACATCGATCTAATTTTTTTTATATTATGGTTTAACTGTCATAGGATTTGCAGATATGGAACGTGAATTTGTTCAGTACATACCAAACATAGTGACTGCGAATAATAATAATAATAATAATAATAATAATATCGCCCGAAGAACGTATCTACATCATCTAGTATAGTGCTATATATTTATAATATTTATGCATATATATTAAGTGCTCAATATGTGCATATATATATATATATATATATAGTGCATGTGTGTATAATAACCAGCAGTATTCAACACATTTCAGTAGGTGCACTATCTTTGAACTAACACATATATAAATTAAGATATTTAATTAATAAAACACTCTTATAATCGACCCGTCACATAGAATTTTCGTGTAAGGGTTTGTGGAATTATTGCACATATATAGATACATAAAATAAAAATAAAAACTAGTATTAAATTTGCTGTAAAAAATTACTCCCTCTGTATCATTATAAGTGGCTCAAAACTTTTTAGCACGGAAATTAAGAAGAATGTGTAAATTAGTTAAAAGTGGTAGGATCTATACTTTTTTAAGGGTTAAATTTATCCATTTATAAATACATGTCATTTATAATGGGACATCCCAAAATAGAATACACGTCACTTATAGTGGGACAGAGGGAGTAATATAATCATATATTGTTTTGTTGAGGTATAACTTACTAATTTATATGTCGTCTCATCAATAAATATTGCAGGTATCGTACGATAAGATCAACAATTCAGAAAATATATTTATAGAATAAAGCCTCCTGAAAAGTGCAATAGTGAAATACATGTGACAAGAGATTTGAGTGATCATATATAAATTGAAACTCTTACTAAATTAAAAGACTTTTTTTTTTTTTGGAAAGTCATAGAATAAAATAATGACAATAAAAAGTTCTTGGGCGTCGATAAAGTAAGACTCATTTGTGAAGCTCCATCCAATCTCCAAAGGTTAAATTGATTACAAATCTTTCAAGACTTAGGTAGGGGTGAGCAAAAAATCCGAAACCGAATAACCGAACCGATCCAAACCGAAATTTTAAAATATGGTTCGGTTTTTTCGGTTTTTCGGTTCGGTTCGGGTTTTTTTTTCATAAAATTTCGGTTTTTCGGTTCGGTTCGGTTCGGATTTTTTAAAATCGAACAAAACCGAAAAACCGAATTATATTTATAATATTTATATAAATATAAATATATATATATATATAATATTTTAATTATAATTTTATAATATCTAACTTCTAATATTTTTTTAATTTTATAGTTTTTTTTTGGAATTTTCGGTTTTTTTTTTCGAAAATTTCGGTTTTTTCGGATTTTTTTCCGAAAATTTCGGTTTTCTTCGGATTAATTCGGTTTTTCGGTTTTAATTATAAAAATTTCGGTTAATTCGGTTCGGTTTGTTCGGTTAATTCGGTTCGGTTCGGTTTTTTTTTTTAAACCGAACTAAAATATGGTTTGGTTTGGTTTTAGCAAAAACCGAACCATATAACCGAATGCTCACCCCTAGACTTAGGTACATAAATGACCGAATTAACCAGCTAAATGCAAATATCAATAAATTCATTTTCTAAAGAAAATAAATATTGATCGTCCCCGTTTTAACTAGATGTAAATAAAGCTTTAACAGAAAAAGAACAAGAAGAAAAATAAAATAAAATAAAAATAAAAGAACTGTGGCAACTCGAACGAGTTAGGGTTATGAATGACTCAAAAAATTTATAGAAAAAATCAGAGGTTACAATGTCTCTAAAAGATTTGAAGAGTCATTGATTAGCAAAAAAGTTGAGGTTAGGGTGGGTTGCACAACTTTAGAGGTAACATATTTGGCTTCATTAATCAATCTGTTTAATTAAAAGGAAGATTTGGGGTGTTAGTGGATAGAATGTGTTATACGTATTTTAACGATAATAAAATATAAATGGAAGTACAAATCAGATAACGGAACAAAAGCAACCTTAATTAAAAGATTATTAATATGGCGGCATCTATTATTGGTCTGGCTTGCTATTTGGTGGAATTTCCGGTGTAAAGACGAATAATATGTAAGAGTAGATTATATAATAGTACTATATAGAAATTGTTTATTGTAGGAAATTGGTTTTAAGTTGACCAATATTTAATTAATTTTTTAGTATCGAAAATATTTAATTTAGCAGAATTAAATGGCACAGATCAATCTACGTTTCGAGTAGATGATCGCAGTATATTTATTTACTCAAAACTGATTTTCGGTGAGTGAGAAATAATTAATTAAAGTTGGGTACTTGCAATGTGAAGTGGTGGGAAAATGATAAGCATTAAAGAGATATTAATGTTTATCCCACATTGATTTGTGGATAATATTTATTACAGTATAAAACTTATTACATCAAATCATGTAATAAAAACTGTGTGCACACGTGATGGGTTGCATGGCCCACATGCGTGCGCCGCCGCCGCCGTCCACCCGGCCCCCGTTTGGGCCTATATCAACCAGATGGGAGGACCTGTCGATCTCCCAGCAAGAAGCTTCCACAACTTGTAACACCCGTTTTAATGGGACGAGATGGAGTTACATGTGTATCTCATCTCTACGCCAAACGAGAGGGTGTAACTCCCCAGACAACATTTGAATTCCATCAATTGGAATTAAGGCTGCAGAATTCCTGCATACAAGCTCACTTTGCACTCTCAGAATTCCTTGCCTCGTTCTAGTTCGCCCTGCATTCATATAGTCCAAAGCTCTGTCTTTGCCTCATTCCAGTTCGCTGGAGCTCGCTGGTCTGCGGTGCTGCTCGTTTCATCTTTGGAGACGACACGCCAAACTGAGAGCACTACCGGGGCGTATCTCGTCTTGCGGATAGAGGATCCTCCTCGACTCGGCTATTGAATTCAAATTTAAAAATTTTAAAATTTGCATGAGTCAATCACGTCTAAAAACAAGCAACCAGCCTAGGGTTCTCCTCGGAGTTATACTCTTAAGATGTCATAGGAATTTGTGAGGAAGGAGAAAGAAATAGGAGAAAATTCAGATTTAACCAAATTGGGAGAAATAGAAAAAAAATTGGGAGAACAAATTAAACTCGATTTGATTTTAATAGAAAAAATACAAGTGATTGAGAAATTGATGTGGATTTAATCAAATATGTAAGATTACCTGCTATTAATTATTATGGATGTGAATTTGTGTTGTTAATATTTTTCAATTCACAACTAATTCGATGAATTCACAACTGAATCGTTAATGATTGTTGTGAATTTGAGTTTTAAAACTTGAATTCATAATCAACACTAACTATTCAGTCGTGAATTCAAGTTTTATTTAATTTCACAACTAGCAATAGTGTTGGTTGTGAATTCGAATTTTAAACCTTGAATTCACAATCTATACTATTTTCTAGTTGTGAATTTAAGTTTTAAAACTCGAATTCACGACTAGAACTATTTCTAGCTGTGAATTCAAATTTTAAAATTTGAATTCACAACTGAATAACTAATGTTCGTTGTTAATTTAGGTTTTAAAGTTTGAATTCACAACTAAAATTAATTCTAGTTGTGAATTTGAATTTTAAAGCTTCATATCTAAGAATAATCTTGGTGTGATTCAAATTTTAAAAAGTTAGTGGATAATTCTTAAGTTTTTTGTTTTATGTGAATGGTGAAAATGGTAAGAGTGGTCAATCTTTTTTTTAGTGGACAATTTTATACTATTTTAAAGTGGCAATTTTCAAAGTCCACTCTTTAAAATTTATATATATAGGAATAGCTTTAACGAGATCTCTCATAAATGGTGAGATTTTCGATTGATTTGTATATATGGCGAAATTTTATCAATTTTTTGAATATCATTATTCAACATTTATACTGTCTTATTCAACACTATATACTAGCTTATTCATTATTCTCATTTCTCATGAAACATAACAATTTCACTAATATATATATATATATATATATATATATATATATAGGGAAAGGTTAAAGAAAGACCACTAAATAAAAGAAGAATGGAGAACCATTTTCAGCCATTCGATCATCAAGATCTACGGTGGATGCATCATCTTGTTGGATGAATGCAGATCCTGGATTCGAATCCTGAAGGGAGCAATTTTTTTTATTTTTTTGAGTGCATTAATTTAACAGCGAATGCATTAACTTTTACAGTGGATGCATTAGATTTGATGGTTCTCACGTTCTCACAAATAATGTTGTTCTCTCTAGAACCACACCATATATATATATATATATATATATATATATATATATATATATATATAGGGGAGGGCTAGAATAAAAACATTCTTAAGTGTATAAAATATAAATGATTTTCAGCCCTTAGATCATCAAGATCTACGGTTGATTCGTAACCCCGTTGGATGAATTCGTGGTCCTGAGTTCGAATCCCGAAGGTAACAAAAATTTATTTTTCGCAATTCGTAACTCTGTTGGATAAATTCATACGTGTTCTACATAAAATTTGTACATTAAGAAACGTTTATATTTTATACACTTAAGAGCGTTTTTATTCTAGCCCACCCCTATATATATATATATATATATATATATATATATAGGGGTGGGCTAAAATTAAAACACCTTTTAGAATATAAAATGAGAACTATTTTCAGCCCTTATATCATCAAGATCTATGGTTAATTCATCACCTTGTTGGATGAATTCATGGTCCCGAGTTCGAATCCCATAGGTATCAAAGATTTATTATTCTTAATTCATACATTTACACAGTGAATTCATACATTTTATCTAGTTCGTATTTTATATATGTTTCTATTGAGAATTTGATTTTCGTAAGAAATGCGAATAATGAACCAAATCAATAAATTCTTTGAACATACCAGTATAACTGATGAACATGTGTATCTATTTAATTTGTTAAAAATTATGTCACCTCCAAGATTCGAACCCACACCAAAACGTCTGTTCATAAAAATTATTGATATGTTCATCAAAATGAAATAACTTGTTCACAACTGTACGGAAGAATTCTCAATTCTCAATTAAATATTTCTCTCTCTCTCTCTCTCTCTATATATATATATATATATATATATATATAGTGAAACTTTAAAATGACCAATTCCTTAAGTTATATATGAAAAATGCTCTATTCTTTAAATACCCATGATGTTGATGGGTTTATTTGATTTTTTGTGAAAGTCTTACACATTTGACCGATTTGACAGCTATTAGTTAATGATTTGACAGTTATCAATCAAGAGTACATGTGATCGATGGATGACTAGATTATCCGACCGCCTGGATGGTTGGATCATTTAACCGGATGGTCATATGATTTTACCGGCCGACCAGATGGACGGTCGAATAATCTAGCCACCCATCGATCACATGCACTCTTGGCTAATACAATACTTAATTTGGGAATAAAATTTTTGATTGGATAAATTGGCTAATACAATATTCTTTGTGAGACTCTTTCTTCACTTAAAACAAATTTCATAATAATTATTAAAAGTTGTGTTCCAAACCAAGATGCCGAAATCCCGTACTATAGACTCAACCTAACTGAAATTATAGCGAAGTTGGAAGTCACAAACTCAACGATTCTAAACTATATACTCCCTCCGTCCCTAAAATAACTTCCTCTTTTTCCATTTTGGGACGTCCCCCAAATAACTTCCTCTTTTTTTCTTTCCATTTTTGGACATCTACCTCACTACTATTAATACTTTATTTATTCTTACTTTTCATTTTTCATCACTCTCAATACTAATTATAACACTTTTCACAACTTCCAATAATTATTATATAACTTTTTCTCCACTATTAATACACTTTACAAATTTTCATTAAAATCCGTGCCGTCCCCAAAGAGGAAGCCATTTCAGGGACGGTGGGAGTATATGGTTTAATGATAGTACTTCCTAAATGTGTCTCAAAAAAATTTAAATAATTAGTTATAATTAAATAGTGTTGATAGCAGGAAGTTGATGTGTGATGAGATGGAGGGGTTAATGATTGATTGATGAGGTCAAGGGGCAAGTAAGCAAAATGGTAGTGAGACTGACCTGGTGCGCATATTCAACGCAAAACATAACCACTGTTGCTTTGCTTACTTTAATTTAATGGAAATCTCACCATTTTTTTTCTCCTTAACTGTCCCAACACTGTAGCTTACGATAACAACACACACACACACAGTGAATTAGAATATCCAACTTCCATAATCTTCCCAATAATTTATATGCAACAGTTGCAGTAACCCTCATCTTTTTTTCTTCTTTTTTTTATATGGGCATTTAAATAGAAATAATTCGAAAAAGATGTTGCCTTTCCAATCATATTCGATGCTTCATCTTGTTCTTCTTCTTCAGTGCTGCAAACTGCGCCATTGGAGATAATGGAGTTTTGATCAAACACTGATTCGCGGAAGGCCTCCGCTTGAGCTCCAACTTACTTCTCCAAGTCGGCTCTCCCTCTCTCTCTCTCTCCCTCTCCCTCTCTCTCTCTCTCTATATATATATATATATATATTTGTGTTTCAAAGGTTTGCTATTGGAAATGGAATCTAGCTAAGTGTTGATCTAGCAGATTCTTGATTTGATTTCTTCTACAAGTATAGGATATGTGTGATCAATGAAGAATTTCACACAACATGTGAAATATGTGTGAATTCTATGAAAAAAAGGTGTTTTCTGTAGCTTGTTTTGTACTATATATATGTTGAAAAGAAGCACGCAGACGAGTTGTTCTTGTATGAGGAGAAACCCACAACAGCTACTCGTGGTGTGGTTGTCTTGTTGTTTTGAAAGCTCTTCATCATATCATGAAAGAACTAGAGAGAAGAAGTTGTAGCATGCACTAGGAGCTAATAGATATATGGAATGTAAAGCTCTACAATCTCCATAATCCAACATCTTATTCTTGGATTCTTTTATCCTCTCCTCGCAGCGCCTCATTTCAATTTGATGAAGTTAAACAGGAAATATTCTGCATAGAATATATGAAGCAATTTTAGAAACTCAAGATTCTTGATTTTGGCAAGTTCCCACCTGCCAAATCGAAGCTTCATATGAGTTTAAGTAGATAGAAATTCCAGTCTTACCTAAACACATGCGTTCTGTGACATCTGGTGTTTCAGCTTATCCTCATACACTCAAGTGTTGTTGCATCTTGCAGCATGAATTCCACGACCACACAGTTCGTTCCCTCACGAAGGATGGGCTTATACGAACCGGTCCATCAGATGAGCATGTGGGGAGACTTTAGAAACACCTTGCTCGACTCATCCCCGCCTCCAGAGCTGATGCTGGAGGTCAATGCCAATCTAGACAACCAGGTCATAAGTTTGCTGTAATAACTGTCTTCACTCTGTTTAATTTATTGTCTGAACTCGATTTCTTGTGTTGCAGTCAGAGGATACTACTTCACATGGAACTTTTGCAGCTTCGCATAGAAATGATCAAGAAGCAAGCAAACCCGATGATAAGGTTCTGAGACGCCTAGCACAGAACCGGGAAGCTGCTCGTAAGAGCCGTCTGCGAAAGAAGGTAAGACCACTATCGTCCACCACTGCATCTTCTAGATTGTTCCTTATCGAGCTCGTTTTGCAGGCATACGTCCAGCAGTTAGAGAACAGTAAACTGAGACTCATTCAGCTCGAGCAAGAGCTCAATCGGGTCAGACAGCAGGTAGAACAACGATATATGCTGGACCTTTCATCATTTCATTCTTACGAAAAGCAGAATCTAAAGCACTAGTGTTTTTGCAGCAGGGATTGTGTGTAGGTGGTGGTATAGATACTAGTCAGCTTGCCTACACCGGAAATTCCAATCCGGGTTCGTTCGCCTTCTTTACTTACGATTATGCTCGAATAAGCATTTCATTCTTGAAATCGTACGTGCAGGGATCAGTGCGTTTGAACTCGAGTACGGACACTGGGTGGAAGAGCAAAATCGACAAATCTCAGACTTGAAGAATGCTTTGCATTCTGATATGGGAGATACGGAGCTGCAGATCTTCGTTGATGGTGGAATGCAGCATTACTTCGAGCTCTTCAGCATGAAAGTGATGGCCGCCAGGGCCGACGTTTTCTACATCATGTCCGGCATGTGGAAGACGTCGGCAGAGCGCTTCTTCCTGTGGATCGGGGGATTCCGCCCTTCAGAACTCGTCAAGGTGAAGATAAAAACTTGCGTAAGACCGTTTGACAGATGAAATATTCATAATTTTGCATGGCCGTGTACACAAGACTCGTCTCCCCGTTTCTTAAACACGCACGTGTTCTACTTGGTTCTAACAAAGTGTAATTGTACGTTCACCAGCAGGTGCTCTCGCCACACCTTGACGCCTTGTCCGAACAGCAGCGTCTAGACATCGTTAATCTCACGCAGTCTTGTCAGCAAGCAGAAGATGCACTCTCACAGGGGATGGAGAAGCTCCAGTTCATCCTAGCCCAGGCCATCGCCGACGGCCTACTGCGGGAAGGGAACTACCTACCTCAGATTGGAGCCGCCATGAACAAGCTCGACGATCTGGTCAGGTTCGTCGTTCAGGTAAAGATCTCTATCACCTCATCATGTTTCTTGCTTTATCTCCATCTTCGTCGTCTGTCACAGAACATGATTATCGTGCAAGCAGGCTGATCATCTCCGACAAGAGACACTGCAGCAGCTCTCGCGCATCCTCACCACTCGTCAAGCCGCCAGAGGCCTCCTGGCCCTCGGGGAGTACCTGCAACGCCTCCGAGCTCTGAGCTCGTGCTGGTCATCCCGTCCTCGTGAACAAGCCTAGAGATGAATTCTTGAATTTTGGTGGCCTATATAGTAAGAATTTTCTCTAAGATCTAAGGTTTATGCCCATTTTTGATGTGCTTTCCTATGATTGAGAAATTTGTAGATATGATCAGATAGTTTTCTGTGTAGAGGAATTTCTCAGTTAGACTACTTCAGGTTTGATTGTCTCTTTCTATTTGGAACTCTATTGTGTAAAAACAGGCTATATTAGCATCAGTTTCTAACAAAAAACTGTAATATAAGGCGAAAATGCTGCAAGGAGCTCTGAAAACGACGAGAAACAAAGTCTGCACGGATTTAAGGATGCTCAGATGCAAGAAAGTGCAGCAGATAGATAGATATGCAGAATGCAGGCAGTGGTCAATCCATTTTTTTGTGTCGTTCCATCTCATAATAATGAACGTTCGGCAATTTCAAAAATTACGTACGCTTCTGGAACGACTCAAACATTCAGATACTTTCAAAAGCTCCCTCGAAAGGGAGAAGTATAATACACATCTTAGTTGATTTTTCGAAGGAATCTCAAGCTTCTGGGAGAGATGACTCACAACTTTGACATGGCGTAATCCAGTGCATCCAATAGGAAGTCTGCACAAGCAGAAAGAATCGGGTCCATTTAGGGCATAGGAAACACAAAGAGTGAATAATCAAGACACGAATGCCCTTATACAAGATCAGTCGAGCTCGTGCAAAGATGAAACTGTAAGTATACCTGCGTCGTCTTTGGAGAAACACATAGGAGGCTTTATCCTGAAAACATTCCCATGAAGCCCACCTTTCCCAACCAAAACTCCAAGTTCTGCAATGATGGAGACACATCTTAAAATTACGTTATCAAGAATATAAGGAATGAGTTAGTCATTAATGAATTTTAAGAAGGCTATGAAAACCTTGAAGGCTCTCAAACAACACTGCAGTTTCTGCCTTGGCTGGTGTCTTCTGTTTCCTATTTGTCACAAGTTCTACTCCGACCATCAAGCCCCTCCTCTCACATCACCAATTACTGGAAAGCGATATGAGTTTCATTCAACATAACGAATTTTAATTGAAAGCACAAACCATTTAGAGACCATATCAAGGCATGGCTAAGAAATCTCTCGAGCAAGCAGGTTAGGAGAAATACTATCGTGTTTTTGCTGTAGTTCTCTTAGGGGCCCAATCATGTGAGCGCCAACCTCAGCACAATGCTCCTGACGCTTCTCTTTATCAAGAACGTTAAGCACAGCTAGTCCACCAGCTGAGCAAACGGGGTTGCCCTCAAACGTGTTGAACTGTATTTTCTGAGCCAAAACGCTCGCAATTTCAGGAGTTGTCACCACAGCTCCGAGGGGCAAACTGTTTCCTATACCCTGTGCATCAAGATTTCAGCAACGGAAGCAAAACTCAAACGAGGAGGGGAAGGAAAAGTTGGAGTCCAAACGACACCTTAGCCATGGTAACAATATCCGGCACAACTCCTTGGGTCTCAAAACCCCAGTAATGGCTCCCTGTTCGACCAAAGCCCGTCTGCACTTCATCAGCGATGCAAACACCACCTGCTTTACGAACAATGTCATAAACCAATTTTAAGTAACCAGGGGCTAACTCAACCGCTCCCCCAACTCCCTGTAGTCAGCAAAGAATCAAGATTTTCAAGGTGAATCCACGAAGCAAAGATGAATCCTCATTATCGAGAAACACATTAGAGCCAAACTATCCAAGAGAAACCCGAATCATCTCAGAAATAAATCCAGCAACTCTTCCTGAAGTGCCATGGTCGATATGATCTTGAAAATCCTCAGCATAAAGCTTGGCATCCGAACCAAACACTCCACAACATGATGAATCTCACCCTGCATAACTTCACATCTAGTGAAACAACTTGCAACCAGCTAGAGTCGAAAACCTAATGAAATGACTTGGTTTTTGAAAAAGGTAGAGAAGAACTCAAAGATAAACCTGAGGGATTGGGGATTTCCATGTGTTGAGAGCAGTGAGTCCAATCGTATTCGAACTTCCACCATGATACGCATTCCTCAACGCGATCATGCCAAGGCTATCACTATATAACCTTGCCATCATCATAGCTAGCTCATTAGCTTCTGTCCCAGAATTAACAAAATACACAACCTACATACATTCCAAGAAAAGTGATCATATAAAAACTCTCATTTCATCAAATATGCCCCACAACACATACAACTACAAGAATAGATATATCCTAACTCCAGAACGAAAAGGAATGTAAGTCAGCCTCTTCAAAACTCACTAGTCAATCATTAAGCTTAACAAAAAGAATTAAATTATCCACACAAACTAAACATGTAGCTAGGGAGCAACAGCATAAACATTTCAAACCATAGATCTACCAATCATGAAACAGTGATTCTCAAAAACTGGATCAAGGGAAAACAACCTTAAGATTTCCTGGCATCTTCGAGGCTAAAGCTTCAGCGAAATCAGCTGGCATGGTGCAAATAAATGGCGGTTGCATGCTGAAGCAGCTTATTCTGTTCAATCACAGGATTCAACACATCAGGGTGGCAATGACCGAAAGAAACCGTCACGATTCCTGCAAACGCATCGAGATAACGCCTTCCGCTCTCATCGGACAAATACTGCATCTTCCCCTCCACGATGTTAAGCTGTTTGATAAAATGCAAAACAGACATTACTCGCAAAATCGTCTCAATGATTAAAAAAAAAAAAAAGAATTCGAGTTTACGGGCTTCTGGTAGTAGTGGAAAAGCGACGGCCCGTTGTATGGTTTGGGGTTGTAGTCGAAGGCCGGCAGCTCCGGCGGCGGTGCGGACCGGCATTACTGCTGCAAAACCGGCGGCTCTCATTCTTGATCAACGCTTCCACGAGATTTCTACGCGTGAGGCTCCTCTCCCATCCCATTGTACGAGATTATTAGGCACGAAATTCACCGCTGTCACACACTGAAGTGTGTGTTTATATGGAATCTGTTTTGGTGAGATAGTGATGTGGAATTTTTGTTCTTGTAGCCGTCGGCAGTTGGTGGAAGATTCCTATTTCGGTGTCTAGATTTAACTAATTATTCATCTGTACTAATATCTATATAAATACTATATTAGAAATGGAGTTTTTAATTTTAAATTGATTTCAAATCAATTTTAAAATTGAGTGGCAATTTTATAGTTAGAATAAAAATTAAAGGTTTATTTATAAGTTATACATCTTTCTTTTTTTTCTTTTTCTTTAACTTCTTATTTTTCTATTTTATTTATTTTTAAAAATTATGAAATTCGACTAATTATAAAATATTTGATATACATATCAAATTAAAGATCATGACAAGAGCTTTAATTTGATATATGTTATATAAATATTGGATTTAAAATATAAAAATTATATTTATTTAAATATTAAAACTTAAGAAAATTCTCTCTCCTCTCTCTCCTCTTTTTTTTGAATAAATCTATTTTTTTCAATTATCTTTTAACTTATATTGTTTTCTTTTTTTACAATATAAATTTTTATTAATATGAATTATTCTTTATTATTTTTATATTAAACTAAAATATATTTATCTTAAATTATTATTATTTTGATTATATTTAGAATTTTTATATAATAATTAAATTAATATCAATTTTATGTATAATAAAATATAAAAATATTTTTCGTGTGTTGCACGAGTGCAAATGCTAATACTATATTAAATAGACAATTTTCAAATTCAAATTGATTTGAGTGACAATTTTGAAATTATATGTATAAAATGATGGTTAAAAATAAATCACATTCCCACTATCTTTTTTTTTTTTACTTGGGGGAGTTGGGGAGGGGGAGCAGTGGAGTTTGAACCCAGGACCTCACTGTTCACACACATGAGGTCGCACCGCTTGGTCACATTCCCACTATCTTATCCACTAATATTAAATGAATTAATTAGTGTGGTATATATATTTTCACTCAAATTACGCATAGTGCTTTTCTGTTAAGAATAATCACGCTACTCATTTTAATTCACTTAATTTATTAGATTTATATTTTCAATATATGAATTCAAATTATAAAAGAATATATATATATATATATATTACATTATAGTATTAAATATATTAATATAAATTAGTATAAATAAATTTGCGTTTAACACAAAAGTCATGTTTTAGATTGATCAATATGTATCTAATAATCAAGAACTGTATTGGTTGCTGGTTCAAAAGGAGACTGATCTCTCTTATCTTGGAGATACTTTGCAGAAAATTCATGATCTTAAGGCGTCTTTCCGCTGTGCTTGTTTTAGCTGGACTCCTCGGGAAGGGAATTCAAATGCTGATCGTCTTGCTGCTTTTGCGTTTAGTAATCCTAAGCCAATGTCTTCTGTTGTGGCTTTTCCGTATGATGTAAACAACTCTATTTCTCATTAATGGAAGTTTACGTCTTGTTCTCAAAAAAAAAAAAAAATATGTATCTAATAAGTTTCAAATTATTATTAATAATTTATACTTAATGAAAATATATATTTGCAAAAAGTACTCATAAAGCCATAATTTATGAGCCGTCTCTTATAGTTCATACATAACACGATTAATATATGCATATCAAATGTCCCTAAGGGGACACCAAGCCGTGCGACCTCATGTGTGTGAACAGTGAGGTCCCGGGTTCAAACTCCACTGCTCCCCTTCCCCAACTCCCCCAAGTCAAAAAAATATATGCATATCATATTAAACATCACAATAAAAAGCTTTAATTTAATATATGTTATATAAATATTTGATTTAAAAAGTAAAAATTATATTTATTTAAGTATAAAATTTTTAAAAACTCTCTCTCATCTCTCATCTTTTTTTGAATAAATCTATTTATCAATTCTATTTTTATTTTCATTTTGTAAACTTTTTTTTCTTTTTCATAATATCAATTTTTTTATAGTGATTCTTCTCTATTTCTTTTTATTTTTTCAATATCCAACTCAAATATATTCAGTTAAAATTAAATTTTTATTATATTTATAAATATAATAATTGAATTAAATCAATTTTATATAAATATTAAAATATAAAAATATTTCTCGTGCATTGCACGGGTTGCAAATGCTAGTAATACTAGTATTATTTAGGACTTGCAAAATGTAGCAAAAACACACTACAAGTTGTTAATATGTAATATTATGCACGATTTTAAAAAAATACTATATAGTATTGCAATTAAATCATCATTAATCAAATGCTTTAATCAACGATCCATCAAAATACCTATGCATCGTTTTTTTTTCTTTTTTCTTTTTTTGTAGTGATAAATTAACATAATATGTATTTAAATAATTGGGGCAATTATGTCAAATTACAATGCAGCTAAAAAACTTTATACAATTTAACGTAATTAGCATTTTACTTAATTAACCTTAACGATTATAAGGAAGAGTTTGCAAATCGTCTTCTTTTTTTTCGGTCTTTTTCAGTTTTTTTATCCAATTTCATTTGCTAATTCCATAGCTATTTAAATTATTTTTATATACATATATACGTTTGTTTATTTTTTTTTAATTAGTGTTATTTTTAACAAAAGAGATAATATAGCAAAAAAGATACATTAACCAAAATAAAGATAAATCAATTAAAATTAAAATAATAGACCAAATAAAACTATTTTGGCCTATAACACAACACAATCGAAAATTGAAAGTGACGCCCGTATTTGTTGATGTTTTAATGATTTTTAAAGGATAATTTATTTACTAAATTTATAGTTTATAAATTTATAAATGAAATAGATTTAATAAATTGCCACTTCAAAACATATGTATCAATCAGGCAATTTAAAATTAAGACACATTATATATTTACATATGCTAGTACGTAATTCACCGAAATTCGACATATAATTACTTTAGTGAGATTTATTGTTATAATAAAGGTAATAATTTTTATATCAAAATAATACATTTAAATTTGATATATGAATAAGGATTTTACCACTCGTTCTCATAACAAAAATGTATAATAATGTGTATTAACTATCCACATATATTTTAAACACACATATATTTTAAACATATAAATATAACATAAAATCTCATGTACACTCGGGGGTGTACTGTACATTCGGATTGACCCGTACCCAAATCCAGACCCGCATGTTAATTCAAACCCGCATCCTGACCCAAATCGTGTAAATGACGCTATTCAGTTATATAAATAACAGTGTAACATTTTAAAATGTTATAGTGTCATTTTCAATCTTATAGTGTTATTTAAAATATTATAATATCATTTACAATCTTATAGTGTCAATTACAGGAAGTGTCATTTATATTTTTGAATAGTATCAATTATATATAAACAGTGTCATTTACAATGTTATAGTGTCATTTATACACAGTGTCATTTGTATAACAAATAGTGTCAATTACATGCAGTGTCATTTGTATAACCGATTAGTGTCATTTACACGATTTGAATCATGATGCGAGTTTGGATCAGAATCTGGGTTACGGGTCAACCCGAGTGTACCCAAGACCACCTCTACATATAATTTATCACAACAATTGGTTATCCGTCTCTATTCTCTATTGAATATTATAGAATACACATTAATATACTAAAATAAGAAATGAAAAAATTAAATTAGAAAAAAGAAATTATCAAGGCATATTTCGTACCCGTCAAGAATGTATATTAATCATACCCAAATAATTTAAATAATTCACGAAGGTATGTCGATAAATGTTCGTACACTACAAGAAAACACGCTTCTAACGACCGAAATTTTCGGTCGTTAATTTTGCAGCTTTAACGACCTATTTACGACCATTTCACGATCATTTTTTTTTTGTTTTTTTTATAAAATTTTTAACGACCGAATTTTCGGTCGTTAATTATTTTTTAAATATTTTTTTAACGATCAAATTTTCGGACGTTAATTTTTTTTTTTATATTTTTATTTTTTAACGAGCGATTTTTTGTTCGTTAATATTTTTTTAAATTTCTTTATTAATTTTTTTAAAAAAAAATTAGCGACCTAATTATTTGGTCGTTAATATTATTTTTTTAATAATTTAAAAAAAATTAAAGACCAAAATTTTCGGTTGTTAAAAATATTTTTAATTTTTTTATTTTATTTTTATTTATTTTTAAATTTTTATTTATTTTATTTGTTAACGACCGAAAAATTGGTCTTTAATATTATTTTCTCAATTTTTTTATTTTTTTAATTTCGTTTATTTTATTTTTTGATTATATATATAAATATATATATATATATATATTTATTTTTAGTTAATTTTCTATTTAATTCTTATTTTTAAATTATTGAGAATATAATTAGATTTATAGATTTATTAAATTATTAGATTCATTATTTTCAAAACATTAATAATTTTATTATTTTAAAATAATGAATTATTTGATATCATCTATTTTATTTATTTTCAAATATTTTATTATTTTAAAATAATAAGTTATTTTATTTAAGAAATGAATGATATTGTATATTGAATTATAATAAATCTAATAAATTAATAAATCTAAATAAATCGAATAATTTAATACTTTATTACGATAATATTGTATATTATGATTATTATCTGGTTGTTATTTTTGATACTCATATTTTTTTTAAATTACGATAATATTAATCTTTTACTATTTTAAATTTAATCGTATATTATCGTGAATCTTTCGCCGGCACCACAAGTCTTAGATATCATCTAGACATATTATAAGGTTATGAATGATTAATGATATTGTATATTGAAATAGAGTTTAAATTAACTAATAGGTACTAGATATATCAATAATACGAGTGTTCTGTATCGGTGACCATTCGAAAGAAACTTCAAGATTGTTTGACTTAGGTCACAACTAAGATGGGCGACCCACTGGGAAGTTCGTCAAATCGTATGTAATTAAGGTCAAAATACATTAGAAATACTAAAATACTTGTGAGATACAGAGATTAAAAATATATATATTTTATTAAAAAATATTTTTTCAAAAAAAAATTATTATTTTTATTCATTTTTAACGACTGAAAATTCGGTTATTAAAAATAAATAATTCGATCGTTAATTAAAAATTAAATAATAAATATTTTTTTATTTTTTTTTTCTCTTTTTAACGACGGAAAATTCGGTCGTTAAAAATAAAAAATCGATCGTTAACAACCGAAAAAACGATCGTTAAGACTCGGAACGACGATGCTAACAACGACCACCGAAAACGGTCGTTAATATTATTAACGACCGATTTTTGGGTTTTAACGACCGAATTTTCAGTCGTTAGAGCCGCATTTTCTTGTAGTGGCACCCGTCTAAAATGTATATACTCATACTCGTCCCAAATTTGAAGAATTTATTTATTTCATATATATCTTAATATCATTTTTTTTATTTTATATGATCAAATTAAATTGAACAACTTATTTATTCAAAATACATTTAAGTATTATTTTATTTATTTTATATGACCAAATTCAATTGAAGAACCCATTTATTTTAAAAACATCTATACTTCTATTTAGATTTTGCAAATATTAAATCTAACTACAATTTTTTTAGAAATTATGAAGTTTAATATAAATTTAATGTGGAAAACTATTGCAACTATGAAAAATGTGGAAAACTATTTATTTGAAATACATATTATAATTATTCTTTATCTAGATTTTCTCATGATTAAATTTAATAGAATATCAATGTGGGAAAGATAGATGAAATTTAATAGAACATCAATGTGGGAAAGATAGATGAGCTAATGTATTCATGGAGATTGAGCCTTTTATTTAGGTTATGAATTGATAAAGTTTAATATAAATTCAATGTGGGATAGATGACAACAAATGTAAAAATGTCATATAGTGTAGAATTAAGAGTAAAGCATGTTATGAATTGATAAATTTTAGTATAAATTCACTGTGGGATAAATGACAACAAGGAGGGGTTATAATAGAAACTAAATCCTATGCGTTAACTAGGAACCATTCTAGACCCTAGATTTATACTAGTTGGACGTTTCAGATGAAGGAAAACATTTTATACATTATCCTTTATTAAATTGCTAAATATCTTTTCGTATATAATGATGGATAATTATGTTATTTTTGGAATTCAAATAATCCAAATTAATATTCCATTTAATCCGCTATTTGATATATTTGAGATGGATAATTATGTATACATACTGTGATATAGTACAATATTGGGAAAATTGCACCTAAATATACAAACTTTGCCAAAAATTCATATTTGACGCGAAGTTAGAATTTTACATTTTAATACACCAACTTTCGTTGTTGTCCAAATTTAACACGACCTAATTCTTAAAAATTAAAAAAACAACCCCTTTTTGTAAATAATTATACAAAGACCCACTTATGTAATAATTTGGGACATTTAAACCAAAACAAGATATTTCCTTATGATGTTTTCTTTTAAACCATTTTAGGCGTGGATCAAAGATTAAAAGAAAACATCATAAGGAAATATCTTGTTTTGGTTTAAATGTCCCAAATAATAACATAAGTGGGTCTTTGTATAATTATTTACAAAAGGGGTTGTTTTTTGAATTTTTAAGAATTAAGTCGTGTCAAATTTGGACAACAACGAAAGTTGGTGTATTAAAATATAAAATCCTAACTTCACGTCAAATATGGATTTTTGGCAAAGTTTGTGTATTTTCACGCAATTATCCCTACAATATAATAACACTTTCACATTTTGATATTAGATGTTTATTTTTTAGTAATGATATGTCAATTGCTTATTGTATCATATTATTCTTTATTACAGTTTTTTGGCTACGTATAACAAATTTAATGTGTGATATATAATCAAATAATAATTTCACGATTTTATATTTGACGTGTACTATTTTTGTTTGAATCTAGTTCGACATTTGCTTATTTTGTATGAGATTGATGCTTTGTATATTTAATTTAAATTTGTAGTTGGTTTATGATCATGCTTTTATATTATTTATGATTTTCTTATTTAACAAAAATTAATGCTTTATATATATTATTTATACTTAAAATTGGTTGTTGTTGTTGTATCATGCTTTTTCTACAGATTGGGATTAATTTGCTTATTGATTACAATATTGATATTTTTTTATAAATCCGAATTTCCTTATTGATTACAATATTAATGTTTTTTTATAGATCGGAATTTGCTTATTGATTACAATATTGATGCTTATCAATACTATAGGGATTTGCTTATTAACATTATAACAATGGACTACAACCTAATTAGTAATAACAAATAAAGTAATAATTATAAGTAGATAATTTAAAAGAGATTAGCTGAGCGATCTCTTATATATAAAAGGAGGATACATTATAATTTTATTTGGTAAAGGAGGATACTTTATAATTAGTATAATTACTTGTTCCGATTTCATTGTATGCATGTAGATGCAAGGAAAAATAATGTATTTAGCTATGAGATACAACGTTTTTAGCAAAGAAGTTCAATATAATTAGCAGTTAAAAAAATATTAATTATAATAAATTATTTTATAATATAAATTCAAATTAAGGATATAAAATTTAGAATTGGGATTGATGAACCGTATTACCTTTTACCGGTGATTGCTAGGGTTAGAAACATTTTTTGAATTTACATAATTACATATAGGAATTTTGAGAAGTGAATATATTTTTACACAATTAATAATGTAATTAAAATATGATTAAAATTGGAAGCATCCCACCATTTATGGATGTAAACGGTTACGTGAATTATAAACAATTAATTAATGGCCTAACCCACTAAAAACCCGAAAATGAGTGAAACAAGGAGAAGGTTAATTAAATATATACAAATTATAAATTATGAACTAATCTTATTCATAGATTGAATATAATCAAGGGACCAGATTGGTTCCTAGTTAACATATAACAGAGAGTTTTCATTTGAGCTATCCTCAATGACAACAAATATAAAAATGTCATATAGTGTAGAATTAAGTGTGAAGTAAATACTGAATTGTGAGAATAATGGAGAGCTTTTCAATAAGTAGCTCTTTATATAATAGATCGATATCGAAGATTTGTAAATCAATTATGGTTTAAACTTTTACAACCAAAACTACCTCTATTTATTGAACTCCTCGTTATTTGACCATTCCCCATCAATTTTATGTGGTTAAAAACACTTGAAAAGATGTAGACTAGTATTGTTTTTCTTTTTTCTTTGATTGCCTAGAAAATAATGATTGTATGATTTAGGGGAAATTATCATTAATTAAGGTTATTTTGGCTATTTTTTATGAGGTGATTTTGGGTACAATCGAGTTGCATCCTCACTTAGATCGTGACTCACACCCTGATCCAAACCTATATCTTAACCTGAACTTTATAAATAACACTATTTTGGGTGCATGCCAACTAGATTATACTCAAGATTTTGTGTTATTTTATTAAATTATGTTTCAAAACTTAGGAATACTTAGGAGAGATCGAGCAACAATATTCAATAAGTTAAAAACTACTAATCCTCAATTAGTTCAGAAGCCATTGTATAAAAACATTGAATAAGTAAAAAATATAACTAATCCACAGTTAATTAGTTCACAACCAAGTCAAAAAAAAAAAACTTTGCGAGCTATTGTATAAAACATTGAATAAGCGAAAAGTAAGTAATCGAGCGTTAGTTGGGAAGTGATTGTATAAGAAGGATTGGGGATTAGTATAGTAAGATATTAAGCAGAGTGAATTGATGAAGAAGTACTGGCGGCATCTGGCTGGTGCAGCTGAAGCTCTGCGAGGCGTTCCACCTGCTGACGAAGCATTCTGCTGCTTTCATGCTTTTGCCGGCGCTTCATGAGGCGCTCCGCCAAGTCCCTGCATCATCAAACATGAATTATTCATGCTCAATTATCAAACTAGGTAGAGTGGAATTAACCTGCAATTGCAGTTGGATTGTTGGCATGCTTGAGTATGGGCGTGAAGAAGACGCAACGTTGTATCAAAGGAACGGCAGCCACCCGCGCCTCGTCTGCAGACGATGACATGGCGAAACATTTTCTTAGCCATGCCACACTTGAGATGCTTGCAACTCCGCGATTCGCACTGAGCAGCATGCGCCACTGCATCAAGATTTATCCTCAACTGCAACAATTAATGGATTCAAAATCCACACTTGAAAAAAACCAGATTAATTAATAATTGAGCGCATCTAATTAATTCAAGCCACACTGGAGATTGCTTGCTAAGAAGCACAAATTTCCTTCGGTCAAGCTACTTTTGGTATGAAATCAATAGGCTAATTCAAGGAATTGATCATGAGATCACTAGAATACAGCAGCGCAAATATGAGAGAGAGAGAGAGAGAGACCCTGGCCAAGGGTGGGTCGCTGGCGTGACAGTTACGAGGTCGTCGTTCGACCGTTTCCAATTGCTCGTCCTCCATTAACACGAATGGTTGTGCTGTTCAACGATGATGGAATATATTGGGATCGGAAATATTAGGGTTTCAGAGATTTGTATTATATATATAAGGAAAATCACCTAATCCTACCCCATCTATGAGTCCTACTTATATTAGGAAACTATAATTTTTTTTTAAACGTATTAGGAAACTATAATTATGAAACAAGGAACAATTTTTTTACAAAAAAAAAAATCTATATTAAATATAAAAAGTGTCTTGGGAATAAAATATAGATTTTGATGAGGAGTTAAATACTCATCAACACTGGACATCCTTTTTATTATTATTATTATTATTATTATTATTATTATTATTCACCTGCGCAGGAGCATCAACTAGGATCAAAGGCTCCCATTCACTTAATAGAGAGTTTACCTGCGCAGTCATGATCAAGAGGACTTCCCAGCGCAGACCGAAGAAGGATCCTATCCACACCTACTCAACCCAGCTAAGGAAGCTAAACTCCATGCTGCACTGCTAGTATATATGCCTGCGCAGGCCAAAGCTGTACCTTTCAACTGAAAAGCTGCAAGTTAGTTAACTAAGAACGAACCTCAGATTATGGTAGCTATATGTGTTTGTACATGTAGAATACGTGAGGATTCAAAAGGCCAAAATTACCCATGTTCATGTAACATCTATAAATACCTCTTCTTCCTCGCTGTAAAGACCAGAATGAAAATAATGACAAAAGCATGAACTGTTCTACAAGTTCTTCCGCTTAGTTTTCTACTTTTTCAGTGATTTTGAGGACTTTAGGTTAAAATTCCGTCTATATTTCTCGATTATGGGTTATGATCATTTTCTGTTTCACCAGATTTTCTATTATAACTCTATTGCATATTTTATTTTAGTCTCCGGTGAGACCAAGTATATGCATGAGACGAATTGGAACGGACTGGGCGCGGATAGGCGGGCTAGGCGCGGGTTGGGTGCGAGCTGGGCGATGGTAAAAAGAATTTAGTAATTATTTTTTTAACTAAGCACAAAGATGAGGTTGGGGTGCAATGGTTAATTTTTTTATTTTTATTAATTTTTTTTTTGAAAATGGTGAAATGGTTAAGTATTACTAAACGTACAAGTTTTGGAGTATTTTTTAAAATTATATTTCTTTTTTTTATATCAATTATTAATTACTGTTTAAAAATAACAATTTTCATGAAAAAAGTACTACTTTTGAAACATTAAATTTCTTTATGTAAACAATTTTTTTTAACGACAATAATTCTTTGACCAAATAATTAAAAGTAAAAGTTCTAACTGTGAAAAAATATATTTCATCTGTTCCATTACAAATGTCTCAATTTTCATAATGAGATGTCCCATTAGAAATGTCTCATTCATTTTTTAGCAAATAATTAATAGACTGATTAACTAATGGGCCCACCACTTACTCTCTCTCTCTATCTACTTTTCAAATCCCAATTTATTTCTCTCTCTTCACCAATTCACTTTATCTACTAATTACATACTCCCTCAGTCCCAAACGAAATGTCTCATTTCTTTTCGGCACGGAGATTAAGAAATGTGTATAAAGTAGATAAAGTGGGTTGGTGGAAATTATTTAAATATTAAGTATAGAGTATTGCCAAAAAAGAAAACATGACATTTCGTTTGGGACAACCCAAAAAGAAAAACATGACATTTCGTTTGGGACGGAAGGAGTATTTCTTAATCTTCGTGCCCAAAAGTAATGAGACATTTGTAATGGGACGGAGGGAGTAATATTTTTTAACATTACCTTTTTTCATATCAAAAATTAATTTTTTTTTCTTACGACAATAATTAATTGACCAAATAACTAAAAGTACAAGTTCTCGTGAGTAAAAATAACAATTACCGTACAAAAATAACAATTGCCGTACAATAATTATTTTTTCTTACGACAATAATTAATTGACCAAATAACTAAAAATACAAGTTTTTGTGAGTAAAAATAACAAATACATTTAAACATTACATTTCTTCATATCAATAATTATTTTTTCTTACGATAATAATTAATTGACCAAATAACTAAAAGTATAAGTTGTCGTGAGTAAAAAAATAACAATTTTCGTGGAAAAATGTAATATATTTTTACAATATTAATTTTTACATATTAATAATGATTTTTTCTTACGACTATAATTATTTGACCAAATAAATCGAATAAAAAGCACTAATACTAAATAAACAGAGCTCATAAAGTGATACATTCACTAAATTTTGATATTTTATTCAGTTGCTTATTCAATATAATGAACCAAGTCCAAAAATAATTTAACATCTATTATAAACACCAACACTCTAATAGCTAGCTATCATCAAATTCCCATTTACGGGACAAGAAATAACTTAGAAACAAACTTCATATGTAATCTAATTCCATACAGTTTACACCACAATATATATCCCTCCTTCGTTTCCATAACTTGGAAGAATAATCAACCACACATTTAAGCGTTTTGCCTATCAACCCATATCAACCTTATAAAGGGGCAAAAACAACTGGTTGTTGCGTGCATGTGTTGGCCAAGCGACAAAGGGTTAATGCCTAAGGTCAAAATTGTATTTAACCTACAAACACCTTAAATTCAAAGAAGTTAAGATTTATAACAAGCATATGTCCAGTTTACAAACCAAAACTGAAAGAAACTTCAATTATATATAATTATCTCAAGAATTTTTTTCCCCTCAATTCCACTTCTCTTGAATGAGAGATCTCAACCTGCAGCTCTTTCCACATCTTTTTGGAACTGCTTATAACCATCACCAAATTTAATTTCAGAGAGAGAATCTAGAGAAAAATAGATTAATTAATAAAATTATCAACTTTTTGAGGGTGAACAATCCAATTTTCGACAGGGCCGGATGAATTCTTTTAGTTCTGCATCTTCTTCAGGCGACCATTGTTGATCAGACTTGTGATGAGAGCATGGCAAAAGAGAAAAAGCTTTTAACAGTTGAGAACTCCATCTAAGCTAAACGTGCAGCTACGATTGTGGAGTAGACCAAATCTGTGTCCTTACCTTTGAATGATACTAGCTAGGGAGTATGCTGAACAACGTTCTAAATCCATTACCCACAAAAAAACTGATGAGAGGCATTATGCGGCCTCCTCAACATAGTATCCAACAGATACTGCACATCCGGGTATATCTTCTTGGCATAAAAATTCTGGGGGATGGGGGAATTAACGAGGCTTAAATTCTTAATGATAAGCATAAGCAAGCATATGACTCCACAAGGCAGCCGTGGTGGCGGTGGCTGATCGGAGATGGAAATTGAGGGGTTGTGTTGGAGAAGATGCTCTTCGAGAAGCGCCATTTGGGAGTAGAGAGAGAACATTGTAAGCAAAAGAATCTGGGATGGTAAAATGGTGGTGTGGGGATGAGAGAAAAAGAGAGAATGTTAGGTCCGGAGGGTCTCGAATAGGTGTATGAGGGGAATACACCTATAGGCTATTTTTCGATCTAAACACAGAGATCAAAATGAAACTTTGAACACAAACTCAGACACATGTTTACTGAAAAGAGTTTTGACCAAAACAGGGTTAATGACTGATACTGAATACTCTTCAGTAAGGAGTTATCAATTAAGTCAAAAGAACTTAACTGATGCACGTAAAGCTTCAGTCGAGTTTGATAAACAGAGATGTTATAAATCTTACTGACTATCAGAAGATAAATCAGTCAGACTGATAACACACGCAGCGGAAAACTTTTGTTTCGTAATAGCCTGTGAGTTGAGCACGTTGTTAGTTTTAAGTTTCTCTTTGCAATTAATCAGTTTTCAGTTTACAAAATGAAGAGCACAAATAAGAAAGTAAATACTGAAAGCTGTAAATAACACAGAGATTTTTACGTGGTTTGGAAAACACTTCCTACATCCACGGTCGGTTGATCAAACCAACAACTTCACTCTGCAAGTGCTTACTGGTGCACTGCAAACCTGAACACGTGCTTACAAGTGCACACAACCGAAACAACTGAAGATCCAATCTTCAGTACCAACACACCTTGTTGGATTTCTCACTCCTAGCACGCTCTGGTCACTAGAATCTCACGGAGACAGAGTACCTTCCTGAACTCCTTTGCAACTCAAACACTCGATTCTGTCGATCGAATGGAGGTTTGAAAACTTGCCAACTAAACTTCAAAGAACAAGTTCTTTGCAGTTAGTTTGACCTAGGCTTTGGGTAAACATGGTTTGCCTAAGGTCTAAGGGAATTTATGTAATCAGCAGTGACTGATTTTTGGTTTTGGGATTCTCTTCTTCGATTCAAACTTTGGAGAGTCTCGGCTTTAGCTGAGAAACAATTTTGGCAGAGTTTCAGCTTATGTTGTTGAATCGATGAAGACTGAAGTGATCCTCGAGTGCTATTTATAGGAGAAGTCTTGAATAGATCTGTTGGCGGAGAAGGTCTTCCAGATTTCTTCCCTTAGAGAGTAATTCAAACTTGGGCTGAGGCTTCAATCTTCGAGGTTCCTTGTTTGGTGAGAACGGCTATCTTGAGGAGCAGGAGATGCGATATCTCTGAAAAGGTAATCACCAAAGAGGAGTGTCCTCTGCAGAGAAAGGACGATCCTGAGATCTCTGCATTTAATGCGGCTGTACTTTTGGAGTACGTGGCTTCCTTTGAACGTTGGAGGTTCAGTCCGATGGAGAATGTTTAACTGATACTTGACTTTAGTATCAGTCTGTTGATTCCACGTGGCACGCATTAAGTAATCAGTTCAAAACTGATTCTTCGACTGTTGCTTCAGTCGGCAACTTCAGTCTTCAGTCCTTCGTTCTTCAGTCTTCAGTCTTCAGAACAGCAGGCTAAACTAGAAAAAGAACTCTAACACTTGAGTTCGAGTAGTTCTAGTCTATTACAAAAGAAACCTATTAATTTTGGTATCATCAAAACAAGAAATAGGATATTTCATTAAGGGAAATGCGGTTGATATTAGGGTTTAGAGTGGGGAGAGGGTGTGATGAGCCCAAGTTTGTGCTCTGTTTTCGTGTTTATTTTAGGTCTAGATCGAGTCTTTTCATTTTGTTTGTTTGTGTTTAGTCGCCTGGGAGGGTATAGTTCCAAGGTAGAGGTGGCCAAAAAAACCGGAACCGGGAACCGAACCGGAAAACCGGACCATCCGGGACGGTTCTGGAACCGGAATCGTGATACACAGTTCCGAACCGGAACCGAAACCGTGCTCGGCCGGTTCGGTTACGGTTCCGATTTTTCAAATCGTCGGTTCTCGGTTCCGAACCGGAACCGGGGAACTGGGAACCGGGAACCGGGTTGGAACCGTGCCAGAACCGCCTTGGAACCGTGAACCGAGGGTTCCACGGTTAAAATCGGGAACCGTGGAACCGTGCCTAGAACCGCCTTTTAATTTTAGTTATTTGGTCAAATAATTATTGTCGTAAGAAAAAAATAACAATTGATATGAATAAATGTAATATTTTTAGAAAAGATGAAATAATTGGAAAAAAAGAAAAAAATATAAAAAATGTGAAAATAAAAAATTAACGAAAAAATAAAGAAAATAAAGAAAATCATTTACTAAAATAAAATAAAGAAAATATTTGGTCAAATAATTATTGTCGTAAGAAAATCCTTTACTATTAATATGATGAAAGGTAATCTATAAAAAATATTACTACAATTTTTCATATTGATAGTTTTTTTTTTATCATAATAATAATTGCTTTGAAATAAATAAAATAAAATAAATATTGTAAAAAAAGAAGAATAGAAAAAAAATGAAATAGAAAAAAATGAAAAAGAAACGAGCAAAAAATGAAAACAAAAACGAAAAAGAAGCTCAAGTTCTATTTCCTTTATTTCTTTTTTTCCCCAATTAAAAGTTGTAAACTAAATTGCCTTAATTTTATTTTAGCATTCAAATGTTGTAATTTGTAAATTTTATTTACAAGAGTTGTAAGGTATAACTTTGAATTATAAGTTCAATTTAGAAAATAATGTATATGAACTTTATATTTTCTTGTGTCATTTATTTTATTAAAGCAAATTTCATTAAATTTTACACAACAATACATAAAATAATAAAAATTACATTAAAAAAAAAACGGACGGTTCTAACGGTTCGAACCGGAACCGGCGGTTCGGAATCGGAACCGGAACCGCCGGTTCACGGTTCGGAACCGAAACCGTGAGGGTTATTTTCCGGTTCGGTTCCGGTTCCAGTTTTTGGAACCGGGAACCGGCGGTTCCGATTCCGGTTCGAACCGGGAACCGAACCGTGGCCACCTCTATTCCAAGGTAGGGCCCTTGTTTGGGCAGATGATGCTTTTGGGGCAGAATGTTGCTACTTTCCACGAGAGAGGCATGGTCTTGATGCATGGGAGTTTTGGGAGAGCGTAACAAGCTGTTCGAGGGTTCGCAATCCGAAAGGCAGCAAGTTGGGCAAACTAACCCTTTGCCCATAAGTACCGCGTGAGATCTAGCAAGCATAAGGAGAATGATGAGAAGAGAGGAAGAAAGCAGCGCAACAGACGGGCGAGGTAGGATTGAGGTGTAAGAGCTTGATATGGGCAGAAGGCGGTAGCACCCAAGAGGAGACCGACAAGGCTAAACCCATGCCTTGTCCGTAGAAGGAAAGAAATCTTCAAGAATCTAGGTCTGAAGATTTGGGTGCATCTCCATACCATATATGGATCCGACTGCAACATCACGGGCTGGGCCTTTTATTGCCCTAATCGCGCTTATTAATACCCGATGAGCTTCTCCAAAGGTGGACGTATTCAGAGACCGGGTGCTGCGACTAAATCTATTTTGTTCGACGTTCTTGCTTAGCCCAGACTATGGGCGTAGATAGGTTTTACTTTGCTTATGCTTGGAACGACACTTTTGGCCGTAACAACTGTTTTTATTTCTTAAGTTTAATCAAGTACTTTTCTTTATGCTTTCAATTATGTCTTTTGCATTTGTTATTTACTTTATGTCCGGCTAGTTTTATATTTTGATTTGGGCGAGATGATCTAAGCACGAACACTTAACTCGAGAGGTCTAATTTGGGCATAATAACTGCATGAGTATATTCCCGATACATTAGGTTTGATTAAAATACGATTTGGGTAACTTGGTTAATTAACTGAACACTAGTTAACTAGGGAGTTTAGACCATAAGTAAACTTTGGGCAAATGCGACACGCCATCGACCTCCAAAGAGTACAACGAGTGTTGGAGCCGTGACTGTGATGAAATATTCCACATAAGAGTCAAGTTGGGTCTATCTCAATCCAAATGCATCTTGGGCAAAGCACTCTTAGCGAGAGGCCAACGTCGAGAGTGGATGTTGCTTGGGGTAGTTAATTCACATTAGCTGATAACTTCTAATGGATTATACATTGAAATGATAGATTGGACAGAGGCCTGTTACGTGCGTGACGCGTGACAATTGAGGGCGTAGCTGTCTTTTGCCTATAACTAACTGGTATACAAGTGTAGTGAATTATCTTTGCACCAATGACCGAGTGTCTAGTTTATGTTTAGTGAGTCAAACCCACGTCAGAATTGTTTTATTATTTGATCAAGTTACTTTTGTTATTTCAGTTTGGTCCGAAACTCTGTTCTGCCAATAAGCAAGTTGTGGTCAAAACCATCAGAAATAAAACCCTTTTTAGTGACACCCTTGCAGGAGAGATTACTGCTCAGTTTGTTGTGGATTCTCTGGACTTACTGCTAGCTAACCTAGTTGTGGGCACATGATAAATTCATTTGTGCGAAGCTCAAACAACGGGACGAGGCACGGGTTGACCCATCTCACCCATAAGATTGATTGTGAATGAGTTTTTGTGTTTATTTTGTGCATAATTTTATAAAGAGTAGTGCTAAATTACCATAATTATAGTTGTAATAATGGGTTAGATTATTAATTTTGTACTTATTATAATTATATATTTAATTATTTTTAATCATTGATTTATTATCTTACAATATTACCCCTGGATATATTATTTTTCCTTAATAATTAAAGATTTTTTCCTTATATATATTAAACTAATTATACTATTTTTTAAAATGATCCTCTTCGGTAAAAAAAAAAAAAAAAAAAAAAAAAAAAAAAAAAAAAAAACTAGTTCAAGTTTTTTCCTCTTTTCTGTAGCTTTTTGTGATAATCATAAATCGATTGTTTGAATCACATTAATTACAACATCCATCATGCAGTGGAACAGATTCGTTGCTTAAAGGCGAATCACGCATGTTACAGACTAGGTATATGAAATTTTCTTTTTTGTTAATCGAAAACTCTTACAAAAAAATTGTTGAACAATTGGTGAGTATGAGAAAACCAACAGTTTCAATAAGGAGGCTCCCATGACTAGCCGAGGGGTACGTGCAACGCTAAGGTTGCCAAGTATTTAAGGAGAAGACACACGAAATAAAATAAGGGCTAATTGTCGTAAAATCCCGCTAAAATTAAATTTTTACCATGATTTTTAAACTTGGAATCAAAGAACACCGCGAGCACCAAAAAAGTAACATGCCCGACAAAGAGAAAATGATCATGTGAGTCTGGGCAGGTGTAGAACCACCCAAAAAGAAAACGATATAGGTGGATAAAACTATCAGAGGATATCCACTAAAAGAAAATGATAAAAGTGGGTACAACTAAAGGAGAACCACTATCAACCAATAATGGTCCATTATCTCAATAACCGGCCCCTATCAAAACATTATTAACTAAATAATGGAGGAGGGACCCGGCTCTATGTGAAGACGTATTAAGGTTGTTTCGAATCTTGCAATTATGACTGACAAAAAAAAATTATTTCAGAGAAGGAGGAATGAAAGGCCAATAAGGCAATGCAGATAGAGGGACTTAGACCTCTATAAAAGCAAGATTTTGGAGAAGAGAAAGGGCGTTTGAAAACATCTACACTTTGAAGAAGAGAAATGGCATAATATAGCGCATGAGAGACTACTTGGTATCATGCATGCTCAATATAAACGATTTGTGAGGATGTATGTTATATAATAATATTACAATTAATGACGAATTCACAGACTCCATGAATCAAATGAGAACATATGTCCAGTATCCATAGATAAGGAGTGAATCCACCCCAGAATCTCATTAATTAGTTACTCCATATTTTTCCAAATCAAAGCTTAATATACCCATTCTTAATCATCCACTCCAAACTCCAATGGTTATTCACATTCTTGAGAGCCCAATATGCCCACCCAAAGGTGGCCTGTCCGAACACCCGCAGCTGCGCCGCTGCATATCTCTGGTAATCCTCCTTGCTCGCATCCCTAACTTGCCACTCCGCCGTCCATTCCCCTGCAAATGAATTCGAATTGAAGATGAAATCCACAATTAATACTCCAATTAAAAAAAAAAGAATCCCGGGCCATACCAACAAAAACAAGGGGGCCGTTAGGGGTGGTGATCTGGCTGAGCTGCTCCGTCCGATTATTGTCCACATAATCGATGTTCTGTTGAACACTTAGGTTGTCGAATATAGAGGAGAAGAGATTGTAGTGATGCACGTCGATGGCCACTTTGCTAAATCCTTTTGCGAGACCCAAGAGTTCTCTTGGATCGTGAGGTCCTAATCTGTTGGAGAGTACGACGTAGGCCGCCGCCGAATGCCGCCGCACAGCTTCCACACCACCTCTGTAATACTTGCTTAGACTGTCCAGAGACACTCCCGGCGCAAGCGGCTCGTTGATCAGCTCCACTGCGAATAGGCTCCGGCTATTTGCGTACCTATGAATCCACCCAAAAATATAGCATCAAAAATATCAAATACTGCAAGGTTAAAATAGTACCTTGCAGTTAGAAATTCAATGACACGGATAGTCTGTTGGATGTTTTCATCTGTGTTTCCCCATTGCTGGGAGCCGTCTCTGGAGGAACTGTGCTCCCATCCGTTCTGGGAGCCCGGTGCAGCGTGAAGATCAATGATCACATTAAGTCCGTATTTTCTGCAAATTAATGCTTTTACATTTCTGTCTCGATCGATCGTGTTTAATTTGTTAATTTGCACTTACTCAGCCCAGGAAAAGGCATTGTCTAGAGCTTGCAATGATCCGGCCACGTAAGGTTTTGGGGGATTGGGGTCGCTTGCAATCCACCAACCTACTGGGATTCTCACACCGTTCAATCCGTTGTTTTTTATGAATTTGAAATCATCTTCTACTATATATGTGCTCCAGTGTTCCTGTTAATTTCAACATTTCATTATATACATATCTTTAATTTCAAATCAAGTAAGAAGACATTACCTTCATAACTCGTGGGGCGAGGAGAGGACCATAGCCATTAGTGATCTGATATTCACCATGCAATCCTCCACTTATTGACAATAAGAAAACTGATGGATTATCATCTCCCCATCCACCATTTCCTGCATAATCTGCACTTACTAATACCTCACTCTTCACCTGCAATTAAATCATACAGAACGATAAAAAAAAATGAAATGATAATTGAATTCAGGATCAGGAAAAGTATAAATAAAACCCAATTCTTAGTGTATAATGCTCACTTGTAAATCTTAATCCCTCCTTATTCTTTTTTTTTTTTAAAGTGGAGTAATTTATTTGGATACTAATTAAAGGGTACGAATAAAATGACATGCAGCTTTTGGTAATGATTGTGCCATGATTAAGGACATCCAAAATAAAAAGGGAATTTAAAAAAATATATCTGCCAATAATAAGGAGCCCCCTAGGCCCTAACTTTTTGATTCCAGAGCTTAATTTATAAATGGTTTAAACACATTCCTCTAAATAATTTACTTTTTAAGTTTTAAATGAAACTTATGTGTGCTCTCATGGAATTTGTTAGTTTGATTGGTCCGAAAACTACCGATCCATTATATCGATCAACACCTAATTATGTAGATAGGAATTTAAAGGGTGTTTGGCTGAATTTATAAAATCTTTAAAATAGTTTGTAAATGATTTAAGTGCTTATACATTCAAAGTATTTGGTAAAAATAAACTCTTAAAACAACTTATAAGTTGTAAAAATAAATTACAATAGTTTATAAGCTCTCTAAAATTTTTTTATCCATTCCAACTACTTTTTGATAATCTTATATACAATAATCATTTTACAAATATTACTCAATTATTTTCACTAATTTTATTATATAACCTTCCAACTTCATCACAATGGGGATGTAGCTCAGATGGTAGAGCGCTCGCTTAGCATGCGAGAGGTACGGGGATCGATACCCTGCATCTCCATTTTATTTCCCATATTTTTATCCTTCCAAATTTATCTCTTTTTAATTTTCATTCTCTAATAAGAATTTAGTTTCTTTAATTAAAATTCTATTTTTAACTTATAAATTCAATTATTCAACATTTTAACAATTTATAAACTCTTAAAAATTTATATTATAAATTTATATTATTTTATAAACTTTTGAAATACCTTATACATTATCAAAATTTATAAACAATTTGACATAATCTTAGCCAAACACTCCCTTAATTTCCCACTCCAACGAGTACGCCAAACAATTCTAAAAGGCGCACTAAAATTTATTGACATGCTGACACTTTATTCCACTTGAAGCTTTTCTATTTGGTACTAATATGTAGCATATAGTAATAAAATTACAATTTTAATTCTCTGTTTCTTAGAATGGTTAATTACTTATAGCTCATTTTTTAGCACGAGTTACACATATAGCCCGTCCTATATTGTCGGGCTGATAATTCGAACGTCAAAAACTTAAACTCGACAGATATTAAAATCTATTATGTGAAAATATATTTTTCACAAACATTATACAATGCTATAATGAATAAAGAATCCACTTGATTATCAAAACAAGAAAATATATTCTCAAACATCAAAATAAATCAGAATATCCATATAAGTCAGAAATTAAAATGTTGGCTCTGGCCATATTTGCAAGTTGCAACTCTATCTATAGATCAGGCTGTTTTTTGCAATATTTTAAATTTTAAGTTCTTTTTGCAACTCGGCCCAAATATGAATATTTCAAATTTCAAGTTATTTTTGTAACTCGGCCCAAATATGAGGCTGTAAACTATAATTTATCATTTTTTGAATTATTACTTTCAGTCGCATACTCAATTTTTTCACACTCTTAATTAAACTAATTAAACTAGATACGTAATATTGTTAGTAATAGACTAACTCAATTATACTAATAGCACCAAGTTTTCATTAAAACCTAGTTAGATATAAAACTACATATATATACACACACAACACAACATGAATTAATAATAAAAATAGTATTTTGGAGCACAGTAGCAATAGTGCGTACTAAAGGGGTGGTGGCAAAGCCGCCCATGCGCATAGCTGATGAATGGACCACTGTAAATGGGAATTTGTGGATAAAGTGGGAAACTTACTTTGGAATATTATTATTGGATTGGATTGGATTGGATTGGATGCCAAAGCCTAAGAATCAAATCCCACAACCCTTTTTGAGATCATATTTTTCTACAATAAATCTATGCAGCCACATTGTGGCCACCCACACACTAATATAATAAGGATAATCTTGATTTATTTAATTTATTTTTTTAAATAAAAATAGGATTTAGTTATTTTATTATATTCTCTATATTGTACTTATTTTTTTTAAATTTTTTTTACATTTTTTATTTTTAATTTATTTTTTAATAAAAATAAAAAAGTTACCAAAAAATTGCAAAAAAATTACTATAATGTAGAGAATATGATAAAATGACTAAATCTTATTTTTATTTTAAAAAATATGTTAAATAAATTAAATTATTTTCTACTTAAGTAAATTGTGGGCAGCCACAATGTGGCTGTTTAGCCTTACTCATTTTTCTATCCTTAATATCTTTTACCTAAGCATCGTAAGTTGGAATCATGTATTCCAAAAAACTTTCATTTTTTTTATTTCTCTGTTTTTAATAGCCATACCCATAAAGTGTACATTTGTTTCACGTAAAAGAATTTAAGTTATGTGTTACTTAATAATAATTAATGATTAGATAAGGAATTGAAAGGTTGTTGAGATGCTGACCTGAAGGTAGAAGCCGTTGGGGGCTTTAATTCGTACGCGCTCCAAATGATCAGGATTTCTCTCAACGTGAAATGTTTGAGCTACAGTTGGTGTATCTGCAACAGCCACAACATCAACCCCATTTCCAGCCGTGTCTAATCCCACAAATTGTCTGTTGAAAACTCTCAAGTTGAAAGTCGTCTCGTTGATCCTCCATAACTGTACGTTTTCATACATATATATTAATCAAGACAGGAATGGTACGTCAGTTATAGCAAACATACATAAATATGCAATTAAGAATCATACGCTGAAGGTTTCCCATCCAGAAGCACTGCTTCTGTTTGCAACTATAATTGTTCCTCCCCCTGTTTCGGCGCACAAATACTTTCCCAGAGTCACAGATTTCAACTGCATGCCACTTCCATCCTAATAAATAATACACAATACAATTAACACATGAGCAAAGAAAATTAATTAGAATGGACATGTACAAACCAATAGATCTTTGTTTGGGATGGCGTCGAAAAGGGAGGGTTTCATCCAGCCTTCTGTAACAAGCCAGCCACCAAGATTAACAGCTCGAACGGGAAGACCGTTTTGGAGATGTGCCCTCCTCCCGTTGGAGGAAGAAAGCATGCAGAAGCAAGCCATGGACAAGATGAGTAACTTGTAGTCCATTGCTGATGAATGATGGTTTAATTTGCTTTTCTTTTTTTGTGGGTGTGAGTGCACCTTACTCTTCCATCCTATTTATACATTGGGAGGGTCAAATGTTGGACCAACTCATACTTGATAACTATCATTAATGCTCCTTCTCTCACTCTTGACCTGTTTTGTATTGGTCGACCATTCATGTATTAATCCAAGGAAAATATTCTAGATTTTGATTAGTTCGCCTCCATTTCAAAATTTTAAATTAAGAATTAATCCACGTGGTAACAAACTAACGCCCAATCACTTTATTTGACATTAATTGTAGTTCTTGATGTGTTAGATATAAAATTTGGTTTGGATTGTAACTTAAAAATATAAATAAATCATTTGCAAAAACTAAGAAAAAGCATATGGCCGGTACTCAAGCGATGTAGACTTGGATATGTAAGCATCAAGGTCTAGCTAGGATTCAAACCTCATTGTTTCACTTCCTCCAAGTCAATAAAAAAAAGTCGCATCTATTTGTTTATTACTCCCTCCCTCTCACCATAAATGAAGCAGTTCTTTTAGACACGAGATTTAAGAAATTGTTGTTTAGTATATTAAATGTACTAATTATATGTGTAATTAAAAAAAAATTCAAAAGCAAAGGATGAATATAAATTAGGGTGATTAAGAAAAATAAGGGTGTAATTAATTTTATTAATAAAGTCTTAAATTCCCTAATTTTTATCAAAAAAGAAACGACTCACTTTCATTGGAACACCCCACAAAGGAATACGACTCATTTTCGGTGGGACAGAGGGAGTACTATTTATTTAGATTTCCTCAAAAAGTAACTTGTAAATTAAAAAATATTCTCTGACAATAAAGTGCATTTTAAATTGGTGAGCGTTTTTAGTCTTAACAAATAAGTAGCTAAATTTATAGTACTAACATATTTACTTTCAATTAATAGATCGTGGATTTGTGAGCCACCCAGTGTATGTGAGTGTTACTGTGTGTAACTCTCTAAAAGAAATAAAATACTTCTACGTTGAGTTTTGATTTTAAAACATTCAAATTTCAATAGCATATATACTTTCGATCTATATGTTATATTAAAAATGTAAAATTGACGGGACGTTTAAGAATTGCAAATTTTCATGTTTTAGTAATTCGAATTACATGCAACATTCTTGTTAAAATTCTGGTGAACGCGATATAAAATATCAACTAATTAATACATAAATTGTTTTTTTTTTCTTCTAGTGGAGGTGCTGAAACGTTGACGTTGGACGTCAACGAATCTGTCAGACTTATTATATGGTGGAAGAAACTGTAATTTATGGACCAGCCGCATATATATAATGGCCGGCTCTGACTTCTGACACAATAGGGCTTGCTGGCCTTATAATTATCGCAGATTTCTAATTTCATTCTATGTACGTGATTTTTTTTTTTGAGGGAATTCTATGTACGTGATATGAAGTGGGTTAGGCTTCATGTTAACAAATACATGAAGTGCTCGTATGATTCAAGTAGAAAAATAGAAAAGGAATGAAATTAAATAGAAGAGGAGAATAATAATAATAACTATATATTATTTTTATTGAATATTTTGTTAAACAATGAAAATAAATCATTAGTAACAGATTCTCTTTATTTTGTTTTGAGTGGATTTTTAAAATGGCCACTTTCATATTGTAAAGATAAAAAATGTCCACTAAGATAAAAAACTTAAAAAATATCCACTGTTACCAAAATACCCTTCACATTAAAAATTAAAAAAATGTCCACTTTCATCACCCCTTTAAAAAATCCCGCAATTCACAACCCGTGTGAATTCACAACCAAAATTTTTTGGTTGTGAATTTACACTGGTTGTGAATTGAGAATTCACAACCAGTCGAATTCACAACCAGAATTTTTTGTTTGTGAATTCACAACTAGTCGAATTCTCAGCCAAAATTTAATTCACAATCAGTCAAATTCACAACCAAAATTTAATTCACAACTAGAATTTTTTGGTTGTGAATTCACAACAAACGAATTCACAACCAGATTTATGTTGGTTGTGAATTCACAATCAGTCGAATTCACAACCTGAATTTAATTCACAACTAGAATTTATTTTGGTTGTGAATTCAAGTAGTTGTGAATTTGAGTTTTTAAAGTTTGAATTCACAATTAAAACTGTAATTTATTTTGATTGTGAATTCGAGTTTTAGTTGTGAATTAATAGATCTGGTTGTGAATTCAAGAATATTAACTTGTGAATTCATAGATATGGTCGTGAATTCAAAAACATTAAGCTTCTGTGAATTCATAAATTTGGTTGTGAATTTAAGAACATTAAAAAAATAATTATACATCTCAATCAAATTGCTATACAACACCAAAATACAACAAAATATTATCTGAATCAATTCAATCTACAATCAAAATACAACAATTACTTCGAATCAACAATCTCAGTTGTGAATTAAATTCAACATAGACTATTAATTAATTCCCTTCGCAAAATAAGCATCAAAAGCCTCCATCAGAACTAACACAAAAACACTTCATCACCACAAAATACAAGTGTAGTTTTACCAGCAAGCCTATGCCTCTCAGCTCTAACAGTCGGAATGTCAATATCTGTCCTTGGAAACCCCTGCACAACCTCAAGTTTCAGAACAAGCAAGCCCCTAAAAAAAAAAAAAAAAAAAAAAGTGATTCAATTTACTGGTGCAGTAACAAATTCCAATGCTAATTTTTTTTTCACCGAATGAGCTAAATCCTCTCAATTCTGAAGTCCCGGCCACCATGGCAGACGTCGTCGTATCGATACCGCCGCAGCCTAGCGAGCATCCGCTCCTCCGCCGCCGGAGTTCAATCCCCTCCTCACCGGCTCTGCCGACGGTGGCTTCCTCCGCCGCATCTGCCCGCGCCTCACCGCCTTGTTTGACCTGGTCCGCCGCAGCGTCGCTCGGGCCATCAATTGGACGCTCCAGATTGTGTGGATCCGCTGCTTCAGATAGCGATGGTTTTCAACAATGTGTTTGGCGGTGCGGCACCTCCAATCGCCGCGTCTTTTTCAATCCCTTAACTAATAATCACCACCGCCTGACCCTCCCCGAAGCCTCCCACAACCGCCGCCGCGCCGGATTGTCGCTCAGTTGGCTGGTGAAATTGAGAGTGGAGAGATAGATGAGAGAGAGAAGAGAATGGGGGAGAGAATGCGTAGAGAGAGAAAGAGGAGAGAGAGAATGAGAGAAAAATGGTTAATTTTTATGTTTTTAATGGTAAGGGTATTTTTGTCTTTTCAATCAAAAAGTGGACAGTTTTTATTATTTTTATCTTAGTGGACAATTTTTATTTTTACAATATGAAAGTGGATAGTTTTATATATTTACTCTTTTGTTTTTCCTTTATTTTGAGGGGTAATAAATTAAGTGATTGAGTTACCTTCAAATAAGGGTAGTGATTAACTTATTACCCAAACCAAACAACACAAGTAATGGATTCAATTAATTGAATTCATTTCCAACTTCTAAAAGATTCAACCAAACATAAGCTAAATATCGAAGAAACATGTATCCGTAGGCAGTAGCTTTTGACCTTTTACTTATTAATTATTCATTATTTACTAGATAGTAGTATTTTAAATTTTCTGTTGACTATATTTGGGGAGAACATAACATTGACGACTAAATCCAAAACCTCATCCTGTAAAGTCGATGATAATTTGCCTAAAATTGGGTTGCGGAATTCGACTTTTACACTTCTAGATAAAATCGCATAAAAAGTTTGAGAGAAAAACAAAAATATAATGGCATGGCCAATGGGTCAACTATACTATTAGTAACCATAACGTTATTATGAATATACTATATAATAGTATAATCATGTACGGTTTAAGATATTGTTGACAATAATATTCACATCCTAGCTGTCAAAATAATTGGTTGCGTATTATATGTATTCTGATCCCAAGTTCCAAACAAAAATGAGATCATACAATAATTCTATGAGCTCATAAAGATTAAATGCGGTGAGAATTTTTACTTTAAATATAAGTGGCCAAAAAAATGCATCCCCCCTCCTCCCTTTTTCCTGTAACACCGATGAGACATAAATTTTTAAGAATCATGTTATAATAGACTTAGGGGGTGTATTAGTTCAAGACTTTAATAGATTTCTGCAGACTTTTAAAGTCTGGGTGTATTAGTTCAAGACTTTTAAAAGTCTATGAAAATCTGGGTGTATTCGTTCAAGACTTTTAAAAATCTATAAAAATTTGGATGTATTCGTTCAAGACTTTTAAAAGTCTATGAAAATCTGAGTGTATTCGTTAATCTATGGACTTCAAAGTTGGAATGACTTTCATTGATTTCGTTCAAAAAATAGGCATGAACAAATCCGAACATAGACCACGAGAATTCACAAATCCTGCAAAATCCCTGCGCTCGCTGGGTGCCCGCGCCCGCGGCCAAGAAGCCAG
This sequence comes from Salvia miltiorrhiza, assembly GCF_028751815.1. Classification (NCBI taxonomy): domain Eukaryota; kingdom Viridiplantae; phylum Streptophyta; class Magnoliopsida; order Lamiales; family Lamiaceae; genus Salvia; species Salvia miltiorrhiza. Next base: position 366,601 of record NW_026651504.1, read on the forward strand.
CGGCCGCTGGACCCTAGCGGCCGTTGCCAATGATTCCAGCGATTGCTGGGAAACCGCGAGCGCTCGCTATCAAACTTGACGCATGCCCAAGTTGCCGAATGGAAATCTGCTACTGCAACCTACTCCACATACTCCAATGACTCCATGCTTACACGTATACATACTCCCATTAAATGCTTCATCATTACCCACCTCAAACCCCCAAATACTTCCAATCCACTATACACTCCATGCTTACACGTATACATACTCTTATTAAATGATTCATCATTGCCCACCTCAAACCCCAAATACTTCCAATCCACTATACAAAAGGTATACATACATGTATAAGTCTTGCTCAGTTTTATGTGACTCTCAACATTAAGTAATTGATCAAACCTGAGCAGGGCCGCATTCAAAGACAAGGCGGAATTCGCTTCACTTCAAGGGCAATGCTTCTTTCATGCAAGTGTTGGTCAGCAACGTCGGGTTGGATGGAGAAGTTGTTACAGTAAAAGTGAAGGGATCGAGGACTGGATGGATTCCCATGGGAAGGAACTAGGGTCAGAACTGGCAGCGCTCGCTGGAACCCAGCGGTCGCTGGGTATCCAGCGCTCATGGGCCCCCAGCGGCCGCTGGAAGTGGGTCTAGCGTTCGTTCAATTCCCGCGCTCGCTGGGTTTGTGGATTTCAAGTCCGAAAATATCACGCCAAATTCTTGTTAATTCATTAAAAATCCGACCAAGAATTCATTCAAAATCATGAAGAATCCGTGAGAATTCTATAGACTTTTAAAATTCACGGATTTTTAAAATCTACATAAATCTTGAACTAATACACCCCCCTTAATCTAAGACCTTTAACATAAATATTAACTACTTTACCCAAAACCTAATAAACATATTAAATATTAACTACTCTACCAAGGAATCAAAGTGTTGTTCAATTACTAATTAAGGTTAAAAAGATATTGTTTGACATCATCGGTTGATTGCATGAGTGCTTGATTAATGTGAAAAAATAAATATGTATTTTTTTAAGAATATCAATATGCAACTAAGTTCCGTAAATTGATAAATTCCGGCCCAAATAAGTGGAGTTGCATTAACATGGGTTTAGAAAGCCCAATTGCATATGATTTCTCAATCTAACATATTGAAAAGGTCACGAGGCTATCATGAGTAAAATGGTCCAACAAATGGCCACTAACACTCTATTAGATCACAAAACACGAGTACCACACACTATTTGAACTGAACTCTGAATGTTGGACAAAATTTTGAACAAACAGACGCATAGACAATGCTGTATTCGCTGATAACTTTTACTTTAAGGGCTCGTTTGCCATGGACATGAGCAACTAAGAGTTCGATCTTAATTAATTCCAATAGCCTTATTATAATCATTGAATGCTTAAGATGTAAATTCATTATCATTATCAAGATAAATCTTCTTAATTGGATTATCTAGAAATTGAGCTATTGATTTTATTATTTGAGCAAGTAGTCTAGTAAATGCTACATTTCTAATAGAAAACGAGCATACATGAGACCATTAGTTTAGAAGAAGCATCAATCAATACCATAAAATATCGAAATGGTCCACTTGGTGAATGTATGAGTCCACAAATATCTCATCGAATTCTTTCAAAGAAACATGGAGATTTAATGTTGACCTTTGTACAAGAAGGTTTAACGACTAACTTGCTTTGCGCACACGACAATTCATTAATTTGAAGAATCTCTAGTTCTCTATCATGTGCCCATATAAAGTACTCCATGGGTCCCATTTATAAAATCCTCCAAAAATGGGGCACACAAATTAAGGAATGAAGATTTAGGCAATAAAGTGATATTTTTTAACTCAACTAAGAAAAGTAAATAAGGAGAGGGAAATAGAGAGCAGTAGAAAAGTAAATGAAGATAAAGTAAAAATAGGGCACACAAATTAAGAAATAGTCGTAATTTATTTATTTTTTTGGTTGAGACATTATAAATGAAACAACTCAAAAAAAAAAAAAAATTGGGACGTTATCAATGGAATGGAGGGAGTATTAACTATTGGATGTATCATAATTGCTCTAGAATGTCCACATCTATCATGCCAAAACATAAAACTTTTTGTGTCATTGAATTTTGGGTTCATGGTATGGTTCCCCTCAATTGCTTTTATGAATGTGTAATACATTTCAGATGATAGTGTTGATAATTTTTCTTTTGTTTGCTTCTGGCCGGATGCAAAAAAACTTATGCAAAGGTATCTTATGTTATTGTCTCAATGTGGTATTCATTGCAGCGGATATCCTTAATTAAAACTTAATAAGTTTCTTCTGGACTTACTAGAATAAAGGGCATATTCAATATTTAATTTAGTATCATTTGATAAAATAATACAAGCTCTTTTGGAGCCTTCGATGATGTTCAATGTACCTGATATAGTATTAACATTATCTTCAATTAATATTAACTCAAGAAAATATGTTTTATTTTAGAGAATGGAGTGTGTGGTGACACTATCAGCTAAATAGATATCACAATGATCTGTATGAATTTGTTGAAATAATCTACCTAAATGATAATGAAGAAAGGTTGAACTCTTGTGTGGTAGAACAATCATGTCGATAAAGTGTTGAAAGTAGAGAGAAATTAGAGAAAATAAGAGAATAAGAGAGAATAAAAATCGACAGAAGCGTATTATTACAAGGATCCAAAACCTCTATTTATAATACTAATACAAGATCAAGGTTGAATATATTTTATCTATATTTATAACACGCACTCCCTTCGTTCTACTATAAGTGGTTCAAAAAATTTCGGCACGAGAATTAAGGAGAAGGTATTAAATGTATTAAAAGTGGTAGGGTCCATATTTTTTTAAGTGTTAAATTTTCTCATTTATAAAAATAGGCCACTTATAGTGGAACCGCCCAAAATGAAATACAAACCACTTTTTGTGGGACGGAGTGAGTAACCAATTAAAATGAAATTTTAAACATTTCACGAGGAGTGTTCCATAACTTGACCCAGAGTGCAGTAAATAAACTCTTCGATGAAAAGGTTCTTCCACATTTGTCATTCAAAGCTGTAATATCTTATATATATGAGATAATTTAAGAGTCGACAAGCTAATTAATTCCAAAGCATTGAACTTTTAACAATATAATTAGATTAATTCATTCCAGACTAATTATTAATTATTCAAAAAATATAATAAAATTTAAATTAATATTCATACCATACTAATGATGAATTACAATCACCAGGTTTTATATGAGCTACCTTGTGTAATTTCCCACGTGTACAACGTGAAAACAGATTGGCAGTTTGGTTTTAGTCCAAGTCCAAGGCAAACAGCTGTGCAATTCTGTGTTATAGAATTTGTAAGTGGGTAGTTGGAAACTTGGAACTAATAATTGGCCAAACCACATGGACTTTGTATCATCAAATTGAAACCGAAAACCTTAGTTCCTCAACTACAAAAGAGTTAGGTAGAGTGTGTAGGATCTACTAAAGTAGGAGTATTAATTTTGTTAGCTAGTGGAGTAATTTTGTTAGCTAGTGATGAAGACTAAATTATGCATCAACGCTGTGCTTAACAATGCTGGAATATCTCTTTATTATTATTAATATTTAATGTTATTATTAGTATTTCTCATATTGGGTACTGCGCTAACTTTGGTTCCCAATGCAAGTATTCGGCTTTAGCTTCCAGTGCTGTTTATTCAGCCCAAAGACAAAGATCATTGTAATAGAGGCTTAGACCCAACTACTTGTGCTAATGGGCCTAAGGGCCTTAGGTTTACCTTATTACATATAAATAGAAGTTTGCTTATTAGATTAGGGGGCTTTCTCTTTCATTTTTACTCTTAGCACACATTGTAAAATGTATATTCTCCAATTATAGTGAAAAACACTCTAATGCCCGCCCGTGGATGTAGATCCTCGCAATCGAACCACGTAAATCTCTGTGTTGTTTATTCGTTTTGTCGTTTTTAGTTTAGGTGTTGATGTTAAACTCATCAAGTAGCTACTTTGTTAGAGCATCCGCAACAGTGAGGAGGCGCTACAAGGTGGTCTCCACCACAGCACCTTCCATCTCCAATACATTAATTTTATAAGAGGCATTATAATTTTCAATTTCATTTAATTTTATTTTTACTTTTCCATTTTAAAATTTAATATTTCATTAAAATTAAAATTAAATATTACATTAATTGAAATAAAATAAAATACTTAAAAAATACAATAATTAAAATTACAATAATTTTTTATGCCTCAATCGGACCAAAACGAGATCAAATGTGCTCCTTCAAATCTAAGGTGAGGCGAGCGTGAAGACGGTTTCGCACGGAGGATTGTCGAGCCACATACGCTCGAAATTTCGACGAAGCTTTGGTGCGAGGACGAGATGCGACTGAGCTACTTGAAGCTTCATCGGTGACCTTTTCTTCCCATGATGATGCGTAGTCACCTTCGCCTTGGATTATCATATTGTGCAAAATGATGCACGTGAACATGATGTCGTTCAACTGTTCTTTCTTCTAAAGACGAGCTGGTCATTTGATGATTGCCCAACGAGATTGAAGCACACCGAAAGCTCGTTCTATGTCCTTCTGAGCCGCTTCCTACATCAACTTGAATCTCCTACTCTTCACGAAAGTGGATCAATCGGGGTAGATGTCGTCGGTCAAGTAGTATGGCTGCTCTTATCATTACTCCTTCCGTCCACAAAAAAAGTTTTACTTACTCTTTTTTTTTTGTCCACGAAAAAAAGTATCATTTCATTTTTTGAATAATCACATCTTATATTTAATTATAAATTGCATTTTATTTTTATTTTTTAATTAATAATGTATTTTTATTTTATTTTTTTGTACTAACACTATTCTTTTAAATTGTATCTTTATTTTATTTATAACAATTTTAGTAAAATTTATGTCTTCAAATAGAATTTTTTTCGGTAGACGGTGGGAGTATTTATCTGTTGACCCATTCTTTCATAATTGAAAATCAATTGATGATGCACTAATTGTAGTACTCCTACCTAGAGATGCCCAAAAAAATTGGAACGGGAACCGAACTGCCAAATCGGACCGTGGTCAACGATTTCGAATCGAAACCGTAACCGTGGCTCTACGGTTCGGTTTCGTTTCTAATATTCTCGAACCGGCAGTTCACGGTTCCAAATCGTGGAACCGTAAATTTTTTATTTTTTTTTTAAATTTTTTCTAAATTTTGAAGTGTTGTATTAAATTTAAACAATGTTAAACCATTTATTTTGGTTATACATGGTTGAAATTTAGATGAATTAGATGTGAGAATGAGAAATGAGGATTGACCCTTTTATTTAGGTAGTAAACGGTTGAAGTTTAGTAAAAATTCGATGTGGGAAACATGTGTTTTGAAAAACCATAATTTCATATGCATTCTTTATGTTTTTTACTTTTGTCAATCTCAAATTCTAGTCCCACATCGAATTTATAGTAAATTTCAACCCTTTACAATCTAAATAAAATGATGAACTCTCATTCTCACATCTAATTCATACTAAATGTCAACCATTTACATTCTAAATAAATAGTTCAACATTGTGTATATATTATAAATTTTAAACTAACACTTTAAAATATAAAATATAAAATAAATAAAATAAGGTTTCATGGTTCGAATCGAGAACTGACGGTTCGGAATGGTTCGAATCGAGAACTGACGGTTCGGAATCGAAACTGGAACCGCCAGTTTAAGGCTCGAACTGAAACCGTGAGGGCCTATATTCGGTCCGATTTCGGTTCCAGATTTTGAAACCGTGAATCGACGATTTGGTTCCAGTTCGAACGGGGGATCGGACCGTGGGCACCTCTACTCCTACCCTTTCAAAGAAAAAAGTATAGCTACTTTAAAGTCAAAGATCTACTATAAGTTTTATTTTTTAATCAAATCGAGCAAAATAGTGATATCTATGAGTTCGTAAGAAACAAGAAAGTAATATGTATGTGATGAAGATATCATAATAAGTGGACGTTAAAAAAAAATAGATAGCATAATAAGTCGGAGAAATGAGAAAGAAAAAGGAAGTTTCAGTGGAAAATAATTACCAATTTTTGGGTGATTTATAATTTTAACTAAATTATTTTGCTCAATTTATATATAACCATAATTATCTATATTATATTAAAAACTAAAAAGGCAACTCCTAATTTGAAATTAATTTCAAAATTGAATGGCAATTTTGTAGTTATAATAAAATAGAAGTTTTATTTGTAAACTATATTTTTTTAAAATTGTTTTCTTTATCTTCTTTTTTTGGTTTTATATCTTTCTAAAATTTTAAAATTCGACTAAATATAAAATATTTAATATGCACATCAAATTAAAGATCACAATAAAAGATTTAATTTGATATGTTTTATATAAATATTTAATTTAAAATGTAAAAGTTATATTTATTTAAAGATTAATTTTTTTTAAAATTCTCTCTCCTCTCTCCTTTTATTTGTTATTATTTTAACTTATTATTTTTGCCTTCTCATAATATCTATTTATAATGTTGTGAATATTTTAATTTTTTTTATTTTTTCAATATTCAGCTTAAATATATACAGTTAAATTAATTAATTTTTATTATATTTATACATATGCTAATTGAATTGGTATCGATTTTATATTAATATATAAATATAAAAATGTTTTGCGTGCATTGCACGGATGGGATACAAATGCTAGTTACTCCCTCCGTCCACAATATATTTGCCACATTTTGGATGACATGTGTTTTAATAAAATGTGAGTAAAGTTGTTAGTGGAGTGAGGGTTCCACTTTAAATGTGAGTGGAGATGTGTGGACTCTACCACCATAAATGAAAGTGACAAATTTTTTGAAAACGGATCAAAAAAAAAATTATGTCAAAATTATTATGGACGGAGGGAGCATTTTTTTTTTTTTTTTTTTAAAATTTTGTTACAACCAAAGAAAGGAAAAAACTCACTCACACTCTAGCTCCTAAGGTGACTCGAACCCCCGACCTATTGGTTGGAGGGGAAGCGTCTTACCAACAGACTGCGCTTCATCGTCATGGACGGAGGGAGCATTATTTAAATGGAAAAGTAATTAAACATGTAGTAATTTCATGATTGAAGCTAAGATAAAATTTCTTAATTTAATCCCTAATTTAGACATCTTCTGTTTTCAATTTACGTTTTCCAAACTCATTTTTTCAAATAAACCTTGAAAATTAGTTGTCATTGACTCATTCCCGCATGGAACTCTACATCAAAGAAAGTAAGGTACCTCAAAAATTAGGTTGTAGAAAGTATAATTTTTTTTATATTAATCTATTCGTTTATTTAAATATTTTCTAAATTAGCTCTTTTATATTTGTTATTCAGATTTTGCTCAATTTATATATAACATTTATATCATACTAGTGTTGCTTACGATTTCGAATCGGTGATAACACCGATCATAATTTTATACTCCTTCCGTCCCTCAAAAGTTTGCCATAAAGCAAATGACACGAATTTTAATAAAAATTAGTAAAAAATTATTTGATGGCGAGTCATATACAAAAATAGTGTTTAAATGATGATAATTACAAAGTTGATGATGAGATCATGTACAAAAATAGAAAATAAAAAGATTTGGGCAAACTTTTGGGAGATATCCGAAAAGGAAATTGGGACAAACTTTTGGGGGACGAAGAGAGTATCATACTAGTGTTGCTTACGACTCGAAAATAATCGATTTTCACTCAAAATCGCTAATCTTATAGGGTAGAGCTTACTCTATAAAATCAACGATTAATCGGCGATTCGGCCTTGCAGTTAACAACCTGTTTACTGGCAAGAATTGTATCCAATCCTTGCTCTTGAAGAGTCTAATTTTGGCATGATCCATTAACTACTGTTCTGAATCGAAACCGTTGACCGACGGGTCTATTTAAGATCGAAATCATCGAGTCCAACTAATTTAGATAAGACTATATCATACCACCTCCTTTCCTTTTTTTTTTTCCCTTAAAAAATACAGAATAAATAATAAAATACAACCTTGATAAAAGATGAAATGAAATAAAACAATATAACCAACCAAAACAAATTTCTCTCCACGATTCCATACCTAACCAATAAAAAAAAACACAAAAATTATTGTGAAATCGACTTCACAATTACACTAATTTAATATACAAATGACACTTTATTATTTTAAAGTATCATTTGTACGTTGAGATAGTGTTATTGTTAAACTGATTTCATCATGAAACTAATTTTATAGTGACCACTTGAAAAAAGAATGAAAAGCAATATAAATGCGCGAAGAAACACACAACACACAGTAGGAGTTGCGAAATAGAGCCGTGAGAGTGAGAGACGCCACACGCCCCCTTATTTCCTGTCCATTTGCAGCACCAAATCGCCAGCTTCAAACAATACAAATTAGAGAGGGGCCACTTTCCCCAGTTCTTGAATTTGCCCCTTCCCTCCCTCACCAACCCTTCAATTTGTACGCTAAATTACAACTCACCATCTACAGCAACAATCCAAACCTCTTTCACTCATCTCCCCCATTCTTTCCTTGATCTTTCAGTCGCTTCCTCAATTCAAATAGAAATTTGCATGTATTGCCCCCGTTGTTAAATGTAAAAGTTAATGCAACCGCCATTTTTCTCTCCGTCAGCTTTCTTGAAATACACTCTTTCCTCGGTTTCATCGAACATCCCTTTTTGATTCTTCATATATTTTTGTCCTTATATAAATGTAAGATCTCTCTCCGTTTCTCTATTCTAATCTTGCATTTGCCTAATTGTTCTCTTGATTTTTATTGTCTCCTGTCTTTTAAGGTTAAGTTTTTATTTTATTGTGTTCTTTTTCTAACTTTTTCTGTTCTTTTATTTTGTTTCTGTTATTTTTGCTGCGTTGGTTACGTTAATACATATGGTATTCGGTCCTTTTTTATTCCATGTTTAGGTTTGTAGATACGAGTATATGAACATGATCATCTACAGAAATCTGTTGGTAGATCTAATTTTTATTGTTGTTACAATTAGGTTGTGATGTTTTTGGTTTGATTTCTTATTTTTGATGATCTTCGATTATATAGCACATTTGACCTTTGACTTGAGGGTAGCATCACCTCTGATTCAGTTGACACTTACCAGGGAAAGCTTATGATTGCTAATTTAGTGATGTTCAATTTTCAATCTTGATGTTCTCCATTACTTGTTCATTCCTCAGTTTTCCTCTTGAAGTATATCATATTTTGAAGTTGGTTGGATGGTTGACTAAATTAGGCCATGTTCCCATCTCTTTAAGATTGCAGTTTGCAGAACTTCATATTGTGAATTACCAGAAAATTATGTGGTCATTTTCATCATATGATAATTGTCATATTATCGAGCACAGCCATATTAGTTCCGTTAAGCAGCTTCTGAACTCATTACGTTTTGTTCCATCCAGAATGGCCTCCACAGCATATCACCAAGCAGTTGTGACTCTTCAATCTCGCGGTTACTTCACTGACTCTTGCCTCAATCAGGAGAATGGAATCGCTTCCTTTAGGTTGATTTCAAAAGGTGTCAAGCTAGATATTGCTCTGACAAGAAGAGAAACTTATTGCTCTAGGAGGCGAAGTGTCCCTGTGACTCAGGCATCGGCCTCACACACCACAGCGGTCCCTGACCCAGTTTTGTCTCCATCAAGCGGCACCTCAAGTGACTCCAAGAAGAAATCAAGTAATGCATCCTTCAAGTTGGCAGAGTGATTGCGCGTTTCCTCAATGGAAGAGATGTCGACTTTTTTTTTCCTGATATGATTTCTTTCATTATTTCAGATGAAGCTGCACTAATTCTGATCAGGCATGGGGAGTCTATGTGGAATGAGAAGAACCTCTTCACAGGTTGTGTTGATGTGCCACTCACCAAGAAGGGAGTGGAAGAAGCTATCGAAGCCGGCAAAAGAATCAGCAACATACCGGTCGACATGATCTATACTTCTTCGTTAATTCGTGCACAGATGACTGCTATGCTTGCAATGACTGAACATCGTCGCAAGAAGGTATTTCTTCATTGTAATATCCTTTCTTCAATAAATAGAGTGCATCTGTCAATCCATATTGCAATTCGACGAGATTACGTAAAAAATTCTAAAGGTATAGGAATATGCGTATTGGCTTCATGTTAACATTTTGGAGATGGTGTTTTGTGGTTCGTTTGTGCATGAGTTAAGCAAAAGTCTCAGGCTCCGATGCATCTTAATAGACGAAGATCTTGAACACACAATTTTCTATATGCAGGTTCCAATTATTTTGCATGATGAGAATGAGCAAGCGAGAGCATGGAGCCAAATTTTTAGTGAAGATACTAAAAAACAATGCATTCCAGTTGTCACTGCTTGGCAACTAAACGAAAGAATGTCAGTCACTTAGGCAATCTTCAGTACTGCCCTCGTGTTGGTTGCACTACACGATACCTGACCCGTGAGTTACTCTATGTAGGTATGGAGAACTACAGGGTCTGAATAAGCAAGAAACAGCCGATAGATATGGGACCGAACAAGTCCATGTGTGGCGACGCAGTTATGACACACCTCCTCCAAACGGCGAGAGTCTGGAAATGTGTGCTGAGAGAGCTGTCGCGTACTTCACGGAATTTGTAAGAGACAACTTTCTCCTAACTTCTGTATTAACTCGCCTAATGCTTATTCAAGGTGCCATGATGATAACTATTTGGTCGAACAGATTCAGCCCCAGCTTTTGTCTGGGAAGAACGTGATGATTGCGGCCCATGGAAACTCACTGAGGTCCATTATCATGTATCTGGACAAGCTGACTTCTCAAGAGGTGGGAATTGAGGCCGAGTGAATTTGGTGGTAGTTTGTTCTGATTTATATTACGTGCAAGTATAAAAGCTATATCTTTCTCTTATCAGGTCATTAGCTTGGAATTATCAACTGGAATACCGATGCTTTACATTTTTAAAGAGGGAAGATTTATTCGCAGAGGTAGCCCTGTGGCACCAACTGAAGCTGGTGTTTATGCTTACACTAAGGTATGCAATTTTTTTGCTACGATTCTTAATGAGATCATTGTTTGAGATCATGCAAATGATCTAAAAAGATGATTGTTGAAATGTTGTCAATTTCTTTATGCAATCCATTGATTCTTTTGTTGAGATAAAGGTATGCAGTTTCACATTGCCTTAAAAAACACAATTGCAGAAATTTTCTAGGATTTCTAGAATTCTCTGAGGGGGGCATTTACTTTTGAGGATTAGACTAGTAAGGATAATCCCTTATTTATTAAGATGGATTTAAAAATAATAAATAAATAAATAAATGCCCCCTAAGAGTAGCAGATTTTACATCTCACTTTGATTTTCTGATTCATTCATTGATTATACTAACTGCATTACTTTTAGGGTGTGTTCTCTTTAATTGTAAATTTATCATGAGAAAATGTGAGATAAACTTTTCCCTCATTTTCTACAAAAGAGAATTTCACCCTTTCTCATTCCTCATTTTCACTCCAAGGAGGGATAATATTATTCTTCCCCTTTCTTATTCCTCCTTTTCACGTTAAAAAGGGATAATATTATCACACCAAAATGGAGGGATAATATTATACCTCCTTGGAGTGAAAAGGAGGAATGAGAAATGGTGAAATTCTCTTTTGTAAAAAATGAGGGAAAAGAATGGAGGAATTTAAAGGGAGAATTTTTTTATCCTTCATTTTCTCATGATAAATTTACAACCAAAGAGAACACATCCTTAAAAGACAAGTTTCGAACCAAAAAATATGTGAAGGGGGACTGGTTGTCTAAGTTGACTCTATTTATTTATTTTGTATATTACAAAATACTGATTTTCTTGAAGAAGGATAATAAAAAAGAAAAACGGTGCATAGCACTCTGCTTTTGGCCCAGAAAAGTATACTCTTTGCTCAGCTTAGTTTGATTGGCATTGATTTCCTACCATTAAAAATAAAGTGGATACTGGATAGAAATAATTTCATTTGTCTTCAACGGGATTGGATGCTTTCATCTGTCCTATGTCAAACTAGACATGATTTGTTTCTATCTAAGTTGTACTGATGCATCATATGATCAATGGGGTCCCCAAACATTATGAACTCCATACTTACCTGATCACAGAATAAGGATTATGTCTGAAGTTTTCATAACAAACCATTTTGTTTAATCCTCTTTTTTGTTTTTTTCTTGTTTTTTCCTGTACTTATTATATGTATGAGCTCATCAATGATACAAGTTCACTCTTCTTCCTTTTGGCATTGTAATGCAGCGCTTGGCTCAATACAGGCAGAAGTTAGATGAAATGTTTCAATCCTGATGGAGATATGAGATCACCGGTATATGATTATCAGAGTATGTGTTCCAATAAATTTCTTAGTAAACATATCAGAATCCTGGAAGAAGCACAGTCGCAATCGTGCTCTCTGCTTGATGTTGTGCTGATCTATTATTCGCGGATCTGTTTTCTTTTCGCTAGCAACTTTAGTGTCATATTTTCTTGATTGATTGATTGTATCTGAACCTATGAGAACTTAGAAAAAAGAGCACTTCTTAAGAATGTTGTACCATGTAGTTACAGAACTTCTGTACAAGATCTTATTTTTGTATATTTGTATTGGAACTCCTTATGGCATATGTATTGTGCAATAAACAAAGTGGTTGATGCCTTACACAATGTCACTTGGCTCAAATAATTTGCCAGAGATAAAAGATGTTGATATTATTAACTTTTGAGTTGAGTAAACATAGAGGAGTAAGGCTAAACTCAAATCTATCTATATAATATATAAAAGAGGAGTTTTCTCCCTCCAATTTTTCCCACCATTTTTTCTCTCTCTTCTCCTATCAATTTTTTCATTATTTTTCATCTCTTTTTTTCTTTTACAATTTTAATACTTTTTTTAAATAATATCAAATTTAATTTATGAAGAAATATTTAATAAGCATCTTATGTTTAAGTTTGTAACAAAATATTTAATATGGTATAAAAATTATTAAAAATAAATTTAAAACAAATGAGTTCCTAAAATTTTAAAATATTCTATTTTCTTTCTCTTTGTTAAAATTTTACAATTCTTTTATTTTTGTCTGTGTATGAAAATATTTATTTATATGAAAAAATTGATGGGAGAAGAAAGAGAAAAAATGGAGGGAGAAAACTCCCCTTTTATATATTATATAAATTTAAAAAAAATGAATTTCTTAATTTTGTGAAAGAAATTTTGTTTATGGGTTTAATTGTAGTACTTAATGAACTTTGGGGTGTTAGTTTCTATCAACGTTATGTTAGGGGCTTAAGTATAGTTGGGGTGGTAACGTTAGGGGTGTTTTTACATATTAACCCTTTAATATAATGTGTATATATTATATCATCTTAAATTTTTTCATGTATGTTTTGATTTGGACGAAATTAAAATTCAGAGCAAATTCTGAAATGAGCTAATGTTTATGTATTTATACTACAACTTTATATAGCTAAAAAAAATATATCAAAATTCACTAATAATTTTTGAATTTACAATCAATTAACGCCTCAAAAAAATATGTTGTAAAATGAAAATCAGTAAAAAGTAATTAAAAGTTCCAAAAACCCTTTCAAGACCAATAGAAAATTTGAAAGAAAAATATCTAGATATTTTGGTGGAAATTTTAAATAGATAATAATAATCATTAGATAAAAAGGTTTTGTCAAGTTCTTGATCATTCATTTGATACGCCTACAATTATAAGATGATTTCATTTTTATTTTAAGGCACCATCTTCATTCTAAATATAATATTTTAAAATATAATTTTTTTGTTATCACCAACTATAAGATGGTTTCATCTTCATTTTCATGCTACTATATTCACATACTATAATATTCTAAAATGTAATTTTGTTTTACTATTTTAATTAAATAAGTATCACCGTGCATTGCACGGAAGTAATACTAGTGTTGATAAGTTAAGAGTAGGTGCTAATTGAATAAATGTGTCTAGCTATTACAGATCAAAGAAGTATCAGGTGATGTGCTCTTTATCTTCAGTCTTGAGTCGTTCATCGGATTTCTTTGAGTTCAAATTTTGCGAGCTTGGGGAAGCTACTAGCATTGCAGGGGATGGCGTTTTCCAATACGAAAGGGTTCTCTTATCGTCCTCTCTCATTCTCTCAGCATACTTTGTGATGTTGAAATCTGAGTCATCTTTCCCACCAAATGCAGACTCCACCATTTCCATGTCGAACAGCTCGCTCATGATCTTGTTTGTGTTGGGATCATCCGCATACACAAAATTGACTTTGTTAGCCGTTTTAGGCTCGAGGAAGGGTTTGGCAATCTGAAATAAGCCATCTCACATGGTTAATAGGAGAAGAAGAAAATGGCATGTAGAAGTAGAAAGATACCATCCAAAATGGTTGAAATATCTTGGGTGCATCGTATAGTATTGCTATGCCTAGTCTCTCTGGGTAGTGCTCTTGCAGTACATGGGCAGTTTCTCGTGTAACTTTGATTGATATGTGGGAAACATTGAAACCGTGGAAATCAATCAACCAAATCATCTGGTCTTGTTCCGGAGGAAGATCTAAAATTGCATTTTCCATGCAATAAACCAAATATTTTATCTGCCCTTTTATCGATTTTGAGTTCTGCACACAGGAGTCAAGGAGAATAGAGATTGGCTCAGACATATGAACATGATGATATATGAAAGTGGGTGATTCAAGTCGAGAGCAATGGATTTAACCTGGCACCTAGGTCTCATGACGAGGACCGGCCTTCCATTCTTATCTTTGTAATTCGATATATAGATCTTCCCGGTTTCTGCTTCTCCTGCTACGTCATCCTACAGTACAATTGGTAAAGAAAACAACTGCTACATCAATAATGCTACCTCACTACATCAATAATGCTACCTCACTCAGCATACAAGCTAGAGATAAACTAGCAACTACACATGATTCTTTTACGAAAGGACCAACAACATACATTCCATAGAATCTATGCAAATGCAGCAGCAGATGAAGAAGAGCAGGCGAGTTGAAATCATACACAACTACATGGCCAGAATTAATTAAGGGAATGTGTCAAGAATCTACCAAGGCTTTCCTCCAACGAGAATAAGTAACAGCGAAATTACCCAACAAATCTCTTCTGGCTTGAACTCCTCCCTCCATTTTAGAGTTGCTTTAAGCATTTTAACGGCCTTCTTAACATTCCAGTTTCGCGCTCTCAAATATCTTGAAATAGATGCATCAGAGCAATAAACCGCGAGGTTACCAGACAGTGGCCCGATTAGCTGTCTCACCTCATTAATCTGTAGCATATGTGCATCAAAACATAATTTGTCATACACGCTCAAATCTAGTAAATGTGTGTGTGTTTAAATGGTTTAGTTAGAAAGTGAAGATACCTTAGCTTGCTCCATTTCAGGAGGTGAAGAATTTTCGCACTCATCTGGAGTGGATTTCTTTTGCCCATTACTCACATTACTCATACTTGTCAATTCTTCTTCTCAAAAATGAAAATAATATAAGTAATAAAAAAAATACTACTTGTCAATTTTTTGCTAGTAATATTCTGCTCATGAAAGGAAATTCCAACACCTTAATTCAAGTTCATCAGCAAACAGCTAAGCATCATTAACGCTGGCTTGAAAATTGAAATTCACCCAAAATCCAACCATCAGTTGTAAATGTAGAATTCTTTTGTTCCAAATTGCAGATAAAATCATAAACTAAAGATTACTAAATAATCACAGTGAGCATTGTTCTCCCATATAATCACCAACTTTCTGCTACATTAAACAAGAAGAATAGAAGAAGAGCAAGCAATAAATATCCAGCATCTAAAAAGATGAACACTGAAGCCATCAATCAACAATAAAACATATGGGTTCGCAGTATCAGTCAACTTCCCCCACCACAAAAGCATAAATTAAAATAATCAAAGAAAAATAAAATCAAGAAGAAGATACCTGGGGTCGTGCTTGGTTGCCCAGAATAAATTAATTGGTTTATGAAGATCGTGATCTCTTTCCAGAAACTGAAAAATGAGATGGAGAAAGAGATTGAAGGGTCAACTCTCAAAAAAGGGCAGGCTTTAAGCAAAGAAAAATGCGAAGAAAGGAGTCAGCCATTGTTTCTGACGATTATGTATAAATTATATATGTGCAAGAAAATTCATATATTATATAGAAAAACTGTTGTGGGTGCGTGACATGTCGGACGCCATGTGCAAAAATGCTGCATATTATGAATATAAAAGAATGCTTCCGGTTTGAACAAATTCAATATTGTTTATCTGGAAGGAATATTAGTTTTGAAGATAGTGAGCACTCAACAAACAAATCACGAATGAGTTGGCGAGATGATATAGAATATACGTACAAAATTTGGAGTATTCGATGATTCTGTGCATGTATCAATCACTCAACTTTTGAGGCTAGTATTAACTAAGAAAACAGAATTGTACAATAAATACTACGTATAGAGAAACTCGATATTTGATGTACAATGCTAATCAACTTTAGTCAAAGAAAATATGGAAGAAAAGAACAATAACTCAGACAAAGTGTGCAGTGGCAGTTGCAATTATGTGGTTGAGATTGAAGAAGCCGACAAGGAAGATGCAAGCAGCCGAAACGAAACAACGCCCAAAAAAGCAAGCACAAAATATATACACAAACAAACACACTTGTTCTGTTACTGTCATGACTGAGACTTGAGATAAATTCTGCAATTGTAAAAATAAAATCATTCTTGAAATTGCCAGATTACTTCAAATCTTCAATTGACTTTGTTGCATCTCAAACCGTGACTCTGATTTTTACTCATCATCTAAGTAAAAGGACAGTTGCAATAATGTTGAATACTATGATGGGACCATTAATTAATTAAATTTCGGTTAGGGCTCACATTCAGTCACTTCCAATCTTCCATTCTTTTTCTGTAGCAGCAAACTAACTCAGAAGTAGTTTCAAAAGGCCAGAAAATTGGTATTACATCATGAAGAATTCAACATTAGATTACAACATTAATAGGGTGTTCATCATCCCCCACGCCTAAGTAGAGGGTGCCCTCCTCAATAACCAGTGCTCCATCTTCATCAGCATGGCTAAAACTCTCACAGGGATTCATATCAAATCCAAGATCTTTAGTCTTTCCCGGACTTAATCTCACAGTCTTGAATCCAACCAATTGTCTCGCCGTATCACCACTTTTCGTGTTGTTGCTTCTAACAAACAATAACATCGGATGCTTACCAGCCATGTCTCCGTGATTGGTGACTCTCACTTGAGCTGAAACCTTGATGCTCTTGCAGGCGTTGCTTCCTAGTTTTGATATAGATATCGACTGAGAAGATTCAGATCTCTTAACGGCATCTACATACAATGAACCATTCAGAAAGAGGCTGTCATGACTGACTGAGACGAACTTGTAAGTATAGTTAGTGTAGCTGAGACCATAACCGAATTCATAAACTTTTGGACCGGTGTAGAATCTATAGGTTCGCCCCGGATACCCTTGAGATGGATCAGGCCTCATCCTCATATCTGTCATTGCTACTTTGCTGAACTCTTTTGGATACCAAGTAACCGGTAGTTTACCGCCTGTTGCATGAAAACAACACAACATTTAATTTTTAATTAGTATGGAAAATCTACTTGATTAAAAATGATAATGTGCAAGGTAAAAAAATAACCTGGATTGTTGTCTCCAAACAGAGTTTGAGCCACTGCAACTCCTCCGGCTTCTCCTGGATACCCGGCCCACAGAATGCTTGCGATTTTGGGATTCTGTTTGGCAAAGGAGATATCAACGGGGCCTCCACATAGAAGCACTAAGACAACAGGTCTTTTTGCAGCGGCTGCAACGGCTGTGATAAGATCCTCTTGATATCCAGGGAGGCCCAGCTCGAGCCTATCGAGCTTCTCCCTCTCCAACGTCTGATCCAATCCCATGACTAGGACAACATGATCTGCCTCTTTGGCGATGGCCACTGCTTTATCAGTGGAAACTGAAGTGCAGTTAGCAAAGTCGCAGCCCTGATCAAACTTGGTGGTGATGCTGTATAGATTTTCAAGTGCTTGAAGAATTGTGATACTCTTGCATGGATAGCCTTCGTAGTTTCCAACGAATGTGTCTGAAGTGTTGGCATTGGGGCCTATGATAGCCAGAGAGTTGGTTGAGTTCTTGGATAGGGGGAGGAGGGCGCCGTCGTTTTTGAGGAGGACGATGCCGGATTGTGCAGCTTGGAGGGCGAGATCTTGGTGCTCTTTGCTGCAGACATAGCTGCCATTGATGCTTCCGTATTCGAGTTGTCTTGGATCGCCATTAAAAAGTCCTAGTCTCATTCTGATGAAGAAGAGATTGCTAAGGGCTCTGTCTATATCACCTTCTGATACTTTGTTCTTTTCCACAGCTGATTTTGTGAATTTTGCCAAGTAGCTGCCGCAATTCACATCCATACCTGGGAAATTGTTTGTGTTTTCAGTCTTTTTTCATAAATTGATCTACTTGCATTTTTGCTATGAAATATGCAGGTGGTAGAGATATGGTCCGGAAAAGATCAGATGTCGAGTAATAATGCTACAATTTCAATATAAAGCATGTATTAATACTTGTCAGAAAAAATATTAACCCTAATAACCTGATATAATTAATTAATTATAGGTCTCTGGCGCAGAAATGCCTATATATACGTTATATTCATCACACTGTGTCTTAAAATTATAAGCATTTGATCTCATGTCCTTTCCTTTAGTTTGGGCCCAATTTTCATGATGGACTACTCTTAACAAGACTAGGCCTAAATGTGTGGATCCTACTTAGGTCCAAAAAAGGAAGACAAACAATTTGGAAACTTGGTCCAAGATCACAAAACATATACGTCACTTCATTTTGTTGTTTTTTCGTACTTGTTTCATATTTAGTTGATTTAATCTTTTTTTTTTTGGAGGGCAGTTGATTTAATCTTTCCTCTAAAAAGTAGAAGTTTAAAATCTAGATGCAAAAAGAAAGGGACAAAAAAAGCAAATGAGAGAATTTTTATAAGGAATAAGGATATGCAAAGATGCAAAGCACCAAAGAAAAAAAAACGAAGAAGATGCAATATATGTTGTCCTATATATTATTGACATATTCACAAAATAAAAGATTTATTCATAATATAAAACCCAATTTCTATTCAAAGGTGAAAGCCGATTTAATTTAATGACATACGGTTGTACTTTAAGGGTGCGTTTACAATTTGGTAGTAAAATTTTCATTTAAAAATGATGGATAAGAAAATGTGAGATAATATTATTTTTTTCTCCTTTTTTATCATGTGTTTACTTTGTTAGAAATAGATGGATAAAAAAATTGAGATGTTGGAAAATATTTCACACCCTCCCAATAGGATAATATTATCCAATATTTGTGAGAAAATGAGTGAAAATGGGCTGCCCGAATAAATTTTCCAGCCTGACCGGAGAAAATTATTCATCATAGGAAACATGTGAAAATGATGAAAAATATACTTTTTCTAACATTTTCTATCAAAGTAAACGTCGCAATAATTTCACTACGAGGCATGCTTACAATTACATACATAGGGACAAATACATATCAATCCTACACGGTGATCTTGTATATACACACAGGCAAGAAAACAAATTTCTAATCACGT
Organism: Salvia miltiorrhiza; assembly: GCF_028751815.1. Classification (NCBI taxonomy): domain Eukaryota; kingdom Viridiplantae; phylum Streptophyta; class Magnoliopsida; order Lamiales; family Lamiaceae; genus Salvia; species Salvia miltiorrhiza. The sequence continues at coordinate 386,252 of NW_026651504.1, forward strand.
GGAGATGAAACAGTTATCTGTCACGTACATACCCACAAACAAGAAAACAAATTTTATTTTATTATGTACTGAATTTTTTTCTTATCTTGCTTCACGTCTATGAACATATATATAATAGGAAAACCTTATCTAATTAAAATATCAAAGTAAGTATTAAATATAAGTTCCGTTTCAAATTGTAGTACTACTGCTAGTAGTAGCATTAACATCTTCTCTTCTTCCTTGTAATTATCACAAGAGTTTACTAATAAAATATATGCACCATGCCATGCCATGCCATGCCACCATTTGTATTGGTAGTAGTATACCAAATTAAAATAGAAGACGAAGATACATACCAGCTTTAAGCACAGCTGCGACTGCATCTTCTGGCTCTTTGGCGTAGCCTTGCACATCATGTATTATAGCAACAGCGTCGCAATCCGACGCAATGTACCTTCATTTGTTCATCCAAACAAAACAGAATAGATGTGAGCTAGGATATTGCACATACATTCTTTCTTGTTGGTAGACTGAGAGATTTACCCCTGAAAACCCCATTGTTGTCGAACAGTTTTAGTTAAAAGATTTTGATCAGCACAGCTTGGAACGCCATTGACACGATTATACGCGCACATTATGCCGCTTGCCTTGCCTTGCTCCACGCACGCCTTGAACGGCGGCTGGAACGTATCCGCCATATCTTGCTTCGTCACCTACAACAACTTAACCGTTAATTAGTAGATGTGATTGTGATGTGTAATGCATACCTACTTTGGCATCGAATGCGTAGCGGGAGACGCCTTTCCAGTTGTCCAAGTCGTGCGCAGTGTAGTGCTTGCAGCAAGCGGAGGCCATGAGACGGCCGTCCCTTTTGATCTCCCCTGCTTCACTATCCCCCTGGAGCCCTCTAACGTACGCCACGGCGTATTTCGCGGCCACCAATGGATCTTCGCCAGCTGTCTCCTGCCCTCTCCCCCATCTCGGGTCCCTCAAGATATTTATGTTTGGCGCCCAATATGTCATCCCCTTCCCCTGTCCTGCATTGAAGAACGCTCGGCTCTCTTTTCCGATCGCCTGACATTCCACTCCAAATTAATTGTGAGGTTTTGTAGATAATTAGAAAAACGGATTAGTACCTGCGCGATGCGGTACCAGAGCTGCGAATCGAAGGAGGCGGCGGAGAGGATGATTTGGGGGAACATGGTGGCCGACTTGATGGAGCCGCTGAAAGTGACGCCTTTGCCGTGGCGCGAGACGCCGTGCAGCGCCTCCGACCACCACTCGTAGGCGGAGATGTTGAGGCGGGGGACGGCGGCAGCGTTGTTGACGAGCTGCTGGATTTTCTCATCGAGCGTGAGGCGGGACACGATGTCCTTCACTCTGGCAGCGATGGGTAAACTAGTGTTGCAGAAGGGAAAGAGATTTGTGGAGAGGTTTGATGGATCGCATGAAAATGGGGGAGTGGCGTCGGATTGTGCTGGGAGAAACACTGAATCTGTTGAGAGGAACATCAAAATGATTAAGAGTGGGAGGCTGCGGCGGTTACGGTTATGGGTTCTCATTTTTCGAAACTGAATTTGTTGGAGGAAGAAACTGGTAGAATTTGAAGATTGCAGGAAACCGGTGTGCCTTTGGCGTCAGAGAAAGGAGCATTATTTAAAACCCAAAATCTGATTGTGCACTCATTTTACAGATTCTGCAATGATTACTTATTTGTGGGCAACATGCAATAAAATCGTTCGGAAACAATAGTGATTTTCAATAATATTAATTGTACCTGTATTGGTCATAGGGATACTCATATAAAGTTAATTTGGATTACATAATTAATATTGAAGTAATGGTTTGAATGGCTCTGATGGACAAAATATTAGCAATGAGATCCTCCTCCAGGCCTCCACATTCATAAGCCAAATATTTTTATTTTTGAAAGCTGAGGCAAGTCAGACGACCACAAAATAGCTAATTCATGCGCCATCTATTTGCTTAACGGTAATATATCCACAACAAAATCAGCATTCATCATAATATTATGCAGCTATCTCATTTGCTGCTTACTTCTCTGGCACAATGTATTGGCTTTCGTCTTCACTATCAGTAGAGTCGTCTAACTTCATCTTAGCTGGGCTCTCATCATCAGCAACTATAATTTTGCGATTAGCATATCTCTACGAAACTAATCCATGTTATAAATTTTAAGCTTACTAAAGGATATGCCAGCTCATTTTATTTAATTAAATTTCCTAATATTTTAATTTAAAAATTAAAACTGTATCCACCATTTTTGATCAGCCACAGTTATATTCGTTCTTACGTCATTATACAATGATTTTGGTGGGATTATATAAACTACACAAGTTTTTAAAATTGTGCATAAAAAATACCGACTTTTTTTTAGAATTACGAGAGGTATCTAATAAATAATCAAATAAGCAACTCGTATAAAAAAACTGATTATACGCATAAAAAAATACCCACTTTTTAAAATCTCTACATCCTATACCCATTTACATTATTTAACAATATTTCAATACCATGTGTTAGATTATACGCATAAATCTATTTTACTAATCTATTTTACTAAATTATTTTTCCTTTTGCAATTAAATGATTTTGTTCTTGGAAATGGATGCGCATAAATCAATTTTGCAAAATTTGATATGCGCATATATACTGATGTATGCGCATGTGTATACATTTATGCGCATAAATGGGTATATTGAATGAGGCACTCTCCCGTGCAATCGGTTGCACCGTGTAATTGTTTTCTGAATAGCTTTACTTCAACATACAAATGACACTTTAAGATCTTCAAGTGTCATTTGTATGTTGAAGTAGTGTCATTCATAAATGTTCAAGTGTCATTTCTCGAATGAAGTAGTGTCATTTTGAAAACCAGTTGCACGGTGCAACCGATTGCACAGGAGTATTTGTGATATTGAATTATTGAGTTAAGAGCATAAATCAATCAGAGGGTAAATTATAAAATAAGACATGAATTTTGACTCATTTTCTAATTTCAACATCACTTTTAAACCTTTACAAATAAGTACAAATTCTTATAAGTTTTTGCAATAGGGGCTTCTCGTCCCAATTTACAGTTTCTTTTTCTCTTTTTCTTTTCTTGCAATTAGTTGTGTTATTATTGTTAGAATTTATTTATTGTATATATATCCACATACAATAGGTTTACTTGCTTCTCTCGTGTCGTCAATGTGGTTCAAGAGATGCAAAAATTTGGAGAAGCCCCAATTGCAAAAATCTAAAAGAATTGGTATTTATTTACAAAGGTTTAAAGCAGTGTTGAAATTGAAAAATGAGGCAAAATTTGTGACTTATTTTGCAATTTACCCTAAATCATAATGCATATATATATATTGGCATAAATCATAATACACATAAATGATATGTACAATGCGCAGAAATAGTATTATGCGCATTAAATATTTACAAAACCATGTGCATAATATATAGTATTATATTATGCGCATAATAATACTACCAATTACCCGCATAAATTATATTTCTGCTGAATAAAACAGATGGGAGAATCTAAGTACAATGAAGATTCTAAAATAATAATCAAACTTACAATAATTTGTACTTTTATGACACAAAGACAATAGTACTTTCAGATTTTACATTGCAAATAAATATTAAAAATTGCAAAAGGATATGAGATGTAGCAAATGAAAAAGTGGATATATTTAGTACATACATTCACAAAGGTGGGTAGTTTAGAAAACCTCCCATGATTTTTGTTTTGCCTAAGTTTTATCAAGTTTGTCTCTTAATATTGGATATCAATCGGGCTAACTCATCGAGTTTTGGGTCAGTCTTGTTGGATTGTGAGCTATTTGATTAAGTTATTTGGATTACAATTTTTTTAAATTATAAATTTTTGATTTTAATCCTAAATTTTTTGGTTTTAGATTAATTCATTGGGCTCAAAAGTTTATAACAAAACATAATTAATATAATTCTCTTCACAATTAATATTTCAACATCGACTTACATAATAACTAATACTCATTATGTAATTCTTAGAGAGATAAGAATACACACATTTTCTCTTAAATGATTCTTATTTTCTAATTTTTATATCTAAATATTTTATATTAGGTACTCCCTCCTTCCCAAATGAAATGTCATGTTTTCCTTTTTGGGTTGTCCCAAACGAAATGTCCTATTTCCTTTTTTGGCAATACACTCTCTCTCTATACTTAATAGGAGTATTTAAATAATTTCCACTAACTCACTTTATCTACTTTATACACATTTCTTAATCTCCGTGTCGAAAAGAAATAGGACATTTCGTTTGGAATGGAGGGAATATTAGACTAAAAATACACAAAAGTGAAATGATAAGTATAACTTTTAAATATTGAATCAAAAATATATTTCATAAATTTTTGAAAAAGAAAATTTATTATATTGACTTTCAGAAGTAAAATAATGAAGTTTGAAAATTAAATGACAAAAAAGATTTCATACAGACAAACTAATAAGACATTGTTTTTCGAATACCCAAACAAGAATCTCCACATCTATTCCACTATACAGTTGTAAAATCATCCTTTCTCACATCCTTAAAGACGGAAATGTCGACCAGATCATATGATATCAATAATTGACCAAATTAAATAAAGTTACCTTGGCTTTCATGTCTTGAATATCGATAGGTAGATAGAGAGAATTGGGACACACACACACACACACACACACATATATATATATATATATATATATATATATATTGTAAACATAAATTTATGTATTTAATTTAATAAATACAAAATTGCGTACAACTTTAATATTTGTAGATCAAATGTATTTTTGTGCGGGTTGTTATCTCTGTTTGATTCTCTGAGTCTTCTTTTCAAGTTGATTCTTGGATGGTCTTTGAGTAGTCCTTGAGATTTGTTGGAGAAATATGCATCCGATCTTCTTGGACTTGATCTTCAAGTTTTATAACATTGACATGGAAGACTTTGTCTTGTATACGTTGAGTTTCGAGCTTTATAACGTTGACGTGGAGGACTTCGTCTTGTTTCCCAAGTATATGTTGAGCTTGACTTGATCTTTGATTCCAAAGTATATGTCGACTTGGAGGACTTACGTCTTGCTTCCAAAGTATATGTCGGTGTAGAGGACTTACGCCTTTCTTCCAAATAAATATGATAGGTTTGAATTACATTACATGTCTGTACAAGAATGAACAAAAAAGGTGGGCTGAAACAAATTTCACCACGTAAAACATAGCCACAACCAAAAACAATAGCCACGTTAAAAAAATATCGTGTGTTGATGAATGTAAGGGCATTCACGCAAGTAGAATATCCAACTATGAATCTATGATGGAGAACAAGTTAAAAATGTGTTGATGAATGGATTAATCAATGAAAATCGTGTTTAAATTTCTGGTTGGGAAGCCATCAAATTCATCCATTCTTGTATCAGAATTTCGCATTATCTGGTAGCATTGGCTCAATATATTTTGTTCTGTTTCAAATATTTTTCGATAGATTTTTGGGGGCTTTTTTATGTTTAAACATCTTCAAATTTGCTGGCAAATTTCTAGGGGCTATACAGTTATTAGGAATTAACGTGAAAGTGAAGGGATAGAATTGTCCTTTATAAATGAATTTTATTATTATTTTAATTTTAATGAAGAGGCTATAATGAGAAAAAAAGAGGGCTATCTATAGGTGGATTTTGAAAATAGCCTATTTCTTTTAGTAAACTTAAAAATTACCCACTAAAATAAAAACGTTAAAAAAATACCCACACTTCCCCTTGCATATAAAAATTTAAGCACTACCCTTTAAAAAATTCGCGCAATTCACAACCAGTCGAATTCACAACCAGAATTTATTTTGGTTGTGAATTCAAGTAGTTGCGAATTTGAATTTTAAAGTTTGAATTCACAACCAAAACAACTAGTTGTGAATTCGAGCTTTAAAACTCGAATTCACAACCATGATTTATTTTGGTTGTGAATTCAAGTAGTCGTGAATTTGAATTCACAACCAAAACAACTAATTGTGAATTCGAGCTTTAAAACTCGAATTCACAACCAACACTATTGATTCACTTGTGAATTCATAGATTTGATTGTGAATTCAAGAATATTAAGTTGTGAATTTGTAGTTGTGATCGTAAATTCAAGAACATTAAGTTGTGAATTCATAGATCTGGTTGTGAATTCAAGAACATTAAGTTGTGAATTCAAGTTTTAAATAAATTCACAACTACAAATATTATTAGTCGTGAATTCGCGTGAATTCACAACAGCAAATAACATTGGTTGTGAATTCAAGTTTTAAATGAATTCACAACTAGAAATATTATTAGTCGTGAATTCAAGTTTTAAAACTTAAGTACACAACTAGCATTATTTCTAGTTATGAATTTAGTTGTGAATTCTTCAAATTACTGGTTGTGAATTATAGTTTTAAAATTCAAATTCACAACCAAAACAACTAGTTGTGAATTCGAGCTTTTGAACTTGAATTCACAACCAACATTAACGATTCAGCCGTGAATTCATTGAGCTAGTTGTGAATTCTAGTTTTAGTTGTGAATTTATAAATCTGATTGTGAATTCAAGAACATTAATTAATTATCCAAAATCTCTTTCTCTTTAATCGATCAAATCTCTTCAACAAAATTCACAAATTATCATTAAAAAAACAAAAAAAGAATGGAAAAGAATTGGAGACGTGGACCATTTGATCCACTTTCTCCATCCACTGGGTGAGATGAAATTGATTAAATTCAATAGCACCTGAGGTTAACTTTTGCATTAAGTTTCTTCTAATAAGTTATCCTCTGTGTTGATGTCCACGCAATAGCACCATGAGGATGAGGGTGTTTGACTAAGCTTATTTTAAAGAGCTTATAAGCTCTTGAAGCTTATAAGATGTTTCAAGAGTTTATAAGATATAATTTTTAAGAGTTTATAAGTTGTCAAAGTGTTTGGATAATTGAGCTTATAAGCTAGAGAGAGAATTTTTTGTTAGAGATATAAAATTTTTTTTAGAGAGAAAAAATCGAAGAAAAATGAACTTGAATGATATATAATGAAAATAATAAATTATAGTTGAAAAATATTTGTTAAATGATTGTTGCATATGAGATTATAAAAAAATAAGTTGGGGTAGAGGAACTTATTTTTTGGGGAGCTTATAAGCTCTTGGAGTTTATTTTTTGAGCTTATAAGCTGTTTGATAACTTATTTTGCCAAACACTTTGGAGGAGCTTATAAGCTCTTAAACAGCTTATAAGCTGTTTTGAGGAGCTTATAAGCTCAGCCAAACACCCTCTAAATCCAACTTGAAAATAGGGTTTCGTCGATTTTTAGCCTTGTTATTCTCTGTGTTGATGTCCACGCAAGCTGGGCCTCCTGTCTGTGGTAGCTACCGGCGAACCCTAACGGGGAAGGATGCAAGAGCTCGAAGAGAGAGATCGGAGATAGAGAGAGAGAGAAGGTGTAGACGTATTGTACCTGTGCGAGAGAGAAACCGACCGACCGATCGAGAGGAGTGAGCGATAGAAATTAGGTGTGGATAGTTTTTTAAGTTAATCTTAGGAGTAGTTTAGTCATTTAACACAAAAAATGGATAATTCTTTAAATTTTTATTTAAATGGGCAAATTTTAAGTTTAATAAAAAAAAATGACTACTTTCCTACATTGACTCTAGATTAAATGTCAATTGGTTTAAATGACTCTAGATTAAATGTCAATTGGTTTAAATTTCTATGGGCCTCTACAGTAATTTACTACAAGATTTTAGGCCAATAAAAAGAATAAGGCCCAATAGAAACCAAACTTAAATTAATAGAGTATCTTTCTTTTAGAAGATTAATAGCTAGACAACTTATAGACTTGATATATAATAAAATTTTCAACGATTTCACAAATTTAAAATTTAAATAATTCAAAATAAATAATTTCAAATAAACAAATTGACTATCACATAATTTAAGTTTATATGAGGGATATAATACGTAAATTAAATTTTGTAAAACAAAATTGTTTTATTATATATATAGGTATTAATTGAAAATATTGAATACTTCCTACGTCCATTAAGAGTGTGCATCACTTTTGATAACACGAGTTTTAATAAATATTAAGTGAGTGGAGAAAATGATTCATTTTATTGTAGTATTATGTGATGAATCAGTATCCAAAAATAAAAAATATATATTTTTATAAAATATATTAAAATGATAAAGAACTGAAGAAGTATAAAATATTGTTGGAGGCAAGGCTAGCTATCTTAAAAGGAGAATTCTAGATCTAGCTGAAACTAATTTATCCATTCTATAACAGCTCATGTATTTATATATATTCAAATCGGTATTTATATATATTCAAAGAACATAGTAGACGACAGGGACGGATCCAGAATTTTTTTGTTACGGGGGCACAAAATAGTTATATACATAAAAAATACATTCAAAACAATTATTTTTTCGTCCCATTACAAATGCCCCACTTTTTATAATGGGATGTTCATTACAAATGTCTCATTTTATTGTTAGTAATATATTCTCTCACTAAACATAATATTTAAATAATTTTCATTAATCCACTTTATCTACTTTCTAGATAATTCTTAATCTACATGTTAAAAAGTAATGAAACATTTATAATGGAATGCAGGGAGTACTACAAAGTACTTGACGTACTACATAGTACTTCAAGTCTATTACAATTCAAAACTATAAAAAATCTCTTAATTTTCTAATATACTCCCTCCGTCAATGAAAAAGAGTCTCATTTGAAGTTCGGCACGGGTTTTAGGTAAGTCGTTAAAGTAGATGTAAGTGGAATAAAAGTACAATTTGTAGAGATAATATTAGTACAAAAAAGTAGAATAAAAGTACATTTTTATTTAAAAAGTGGAATAAAAGTATAATTTATTGTTAAATGTAAGAGAAAATGTATGATATAATAGTTCAAAAAGTTAAATGAAACTCTTTTTCATAGACAAAAAATAGGGTAAGTAGGGCTCTTTTTCGTGGACGGAAGAAATATATAATTAAACTATCATTGATATATGATCTCCCATCTAATTTGAAAGACGCAATCAAATTAATTTATATTACAAATTTATAACATAAATTATTTTTTGATAATCAAGCTTTGATGACGAATTCCTTATTTGATATGAAAACAATTTTTGATTTGATATAATGATATCCCTTACTATTTGATATAAAAATAATTTTTTATTTGATATAATCATATCACTTTTCAAAGTCTGCACTAGTTTTGAGGTTTTTAGGGGATTAGGAATATTATAAAATAAAAAAGGTTAAAGGGCAGTATTATAGTTTGGACTGAATATGGGCTGTGAATTGAGTTTGGGAACATATATAACTAATAAAAAGAAATTAAGTTGTGGGGGCACGTGCCCCCGTACCAGGAAACGTGAGTCCGTCTCTGGTAGACGACATGCTAATGATGCCAGTTGTAGCTCTGCCAATATGATTTTTCTTTTTTCTTGATGGGTGTGACTGCGAGGTGCCTGCTTCGATGGTCTTTGTTCTTTTTTTTTTTGAAAGTTGCTTCAATGGTCTTTTAACAAATACAGCCCATGCAGGATAGCACGAGGCAATATTTTGATTGATTTAATTCTTCGTGATGATCTGCGCTGATTGAATATAATATTATGTTGAATAAGTCATTTAATGACGTTGATGGCACCACAAGACATGTCGGATGGTGTTCCAGCATCCAGGGAAATGAAAACATAAGAAAAGGGAGAAACAAATAACTGGATCAATGGATGCACCAACCTCGGGACCAATATGGGCGCACATATTTTCGTATTTTAAATTGTATGCTTATTATTATTATCAACACTTCAAATTAAGAGCCAATTTTTGAGATAGCCATATTAAACAATATTACTCAATATTTGATCATTCATCTTTAAAATACAAATTTAATTTGATAGTTTTTTGCAATTTTAGACTGTATTGTCCTTAATTTGAATGGATCGAAACGAGTTGGGCGCGCGAGTTCGGATGATACTTTTGGCACTAATTATTAATTTGTGCCAAAAGTATCAAATTACTTAGAACAAATTATAATATTAGTGTCAAAAGTACAAATAGAATTAAAAAATACTAAGTAATTTGGTACTTTTGGCACAAATGATAATATTAGGGCTAAAAGTATTAAATTATTGAGTATTTTTTTGTTCTAAGTAATTTGATATTTTTGGCACAAATGATAACATTAATGTCAAAAATATCACCCGAACTCGCGTCCAATTTGATCCGACCCGTCCAAATTAAGGGTAATACAGTTCGAAATTATAAATAATAATAATTAAAAAATTATATTTTTAAGATGAAGAACTAAATATTGAGTTTCAATCCCCACATAGCCAAAATATGGCTATGTGAGTGGATATTCTCTAAAATAAATGGTTGCACCTAGGGGTGACACCGGGCCAGGAACCGCCGGTTCCAGGCCCAAAAAATTTTGAACTGGAACCGGCCCGATTGTTCTGTTGAAGGGCCAATTTTCGGGTCCAAAACCGCCAGTTCCGAGCTAGGCTGAAACCTGGCGGTTTTCGGGCCAAAACCGACGGTTTCTAGTTTTTTTTTTTTTATGAAATTAAAATATTTGTGTTGAGAAATTTCAATTTTTTTTATTTTATGAGTGTTGAAATTTTTTGAAATTGCTCAACTTAAATAATATTTTAATTTTAATCAAATGTAGCTTCTCTATTTATAGTGTACTACACATTGTAGAGAATCCTACATTTTTCAATGTGAGATAATTTCAACTAAATGTAGTGGTGAATTATAAATGAATAGGTATGGAATTAATCGATGAATTGTTGTTGAATCGTGAACTATACCTAGTATTTGATCGGAAAAGTGAAAGAAAGTAGTTGAATTGCCGAGAGCACGAGAATAAATTGTTGTAGTATTGAAAGTAAAGATAGCGTGTATTACAGAGTGCGTATGCATGGGTATTTATAGATTACATGATAGGGGTGAAATAGTAATTTCGACTACAAAACATGCTCCCCGCGTGGTCGAGGGCATAATGGTAGATTTGCCTCTAGGCGGGCGATTCCTCTGCTCTTTTGGTGATCTCTCTGACGAAGGCCATTCCTCTGGCAAGGGCCATTCCTCTGGCGAGAGCCATTCCTCTGTCGGGTATGACTTCTCTGACGGAAGCCATTTCTCTGGTGAAGACCATTTCTCTGACGACATCCGTTCCTCTGACGAGGTCCGTTCCTTTGATAAAAGTCACTCCTCTGCTCTGCATATATTACTCCTCATCATGTAGCTTCACTAATCTTACATTTTTCAATTTGGGATCATTTGAACTTAATGTAGCTTCACTATTTATAGTGTACTACACATGGTAGAAAATCTTATATTTTTCAATATGGGATCACTCAACTTAAATAATATAATAACTTATAAATATATGTTGTGTTTTTCAACACTTGTAAGTTATTAAAATTTTAACTCTTGTAGGTTATTATATTATTTAAGATTTTTAAGTTGAGTAATTTCAAAATTATTAAAGTTAAGTATATATATATGCAAAATTTAAAAAACACAACTACATTCACAAATTTATATAAGTTATATATTTATAAGTTTTTTTTTTTTTTTGACATTTGGGGGAGGGGGAGCGATGGGGTTTGATCTCTAGACCTTATAAGTTATATATTTATAAGTTATAAGTTATATATTTATAAGTTATATATGGGGAGAGTTCAATGGAGACCACTCCCTTAGATAAAGAATAAAGATCAAATCATGTGCGTCGATCTTGCTTAATCTAACGGTGATAATTCAACTGATTAAGATTATTAATTTTCGGTTATTTGATTTAATAAAGGTTAAGTATATAATTTTCTATTGTGCATATCCGTTTAATGCACTAAATATATCAAATCAAATCTTTTATTTATGAAATATTCATTTGGAGATAAGTTTGTTACATGAATAACGCATTCACAGAAGAGGCTGCGGTATGTTCGTATAAAAAATAAATGAACATACTAATGTTCGTCGATATGTTCGTATAAAAACAAATGAACATACTAATATTCGTTGACATGTTCATCGATTTGTTCGTATAAAAATAAATGAACATACTAATGTTCGTCCATATGTTCGTAGAAAAATAAATGAACATACTAATGTTCACCTATTATGTTCATTGACGGATCAAGTCCCAGAATGAGAAAAGAGGAATTTCCAAAATTTGTTCAACGTGATCCCAGATTTTAGTGGATTTGAGTGAACATATTTGCCCTTTTCGGATTAAATAAATATAATTAATCAATATTTAATTAAATGAAAAATCAAATCAGGAAATTATATGAACCGTTGATTGGAGTGAGATGAATGGCCTTGATTTGGTCTTTATTATTTATCTAAGGGAGTGGTCTCCATTGAATGCGACCCAGTTATATATTACATGAATATAAGTTATATATTTATAAGTTAAGTTGAGTGATTACACATTGAAAAATGTAGGATTCTTTACAATGTGTAGTACACTATAAATAGTGAAGCTACATTAAGTTGAAATTATCACACATTGAAAAATGTAAGATTCTTTATCATGTGCAGTATACTATAAATAGTGAAGCTAGATGAAGTTGAAATTATCCCACATTGAAAAATGTCAGATTTTCTACCATGTGTAGTACACTATAAATAGTGAAGCTACATTAAGTTCAAATTATCCCACATTGAAAAATGTAAGATTCTCTACCATGTATAGTACAATATAAATAGTGAAGCTACATTTAGTTAAAATTATCCACATTGAAAAATGTAGGAGTTGAATTTGAATTTAAAAAAAATTGAAATTTTGGCCAGAACTGACGGTTCAGGGTCGAACCGGCGGGCCAAGGGTTGAGTTTCCATGAAACTTAACCGGCCCTTCAAGTTTGGCGGTCTGGTTCCAGAATCGGCCCGTGGTTAAAGGTCTGGGTCGGAACCATTGACCACCGGGCCGGTTCTGGGCTGAACCGCCAAACTTGAAGGGCCGGTTAAGGTTCATGGAAACTCGAACCTTGGCCCGCCGGTATTTTTTTGAAATTTATTTTTTTATTTTATTTATTTATTTATTTATACCCATAATTTATTTTCGTATTTATATAGTGTTGCATCAAGTAATTTTTAATTGTTTAATAACAATAGTTATCATTACATTTTATATAAAATTGAAAATTACATTTTCAAATTCAAAAGTTTATTTATTAATTGATGTGAATTATTTTATTTTTAATACATATTTTACATTTAATTATATTTTGATTCAATGTAATATTTATATTTATTAATTTAAATATATTGTTTAATTTCAATGCTCGTCATGCAACGCACGGATGGACGAACTAATTTTATTAAAACACGTGTAATTCACAATATGACAATTTTTTTTATAAATGAATCAATGAGTACTTTTTTTACAATTAAATCTTTATTCATCAATTAGTTTTTCTAAGTAAAATACGTGTCATTCACATTATAAAATTCGTATAAATCTTTTAAGCGTGAATCATAACATCTTTTTATCTACGTGGATAAAACATGCACCCTTTTGCTATATATGGGAAGTGTTATAATGGGATATTATCCCCTTTGTTCTACTATTACTGTCTCAAAATTGTTGGACGCGAAATCAAGGATATATATTTTTAAATTGAGAAAATTATTACTCCCTCCGTCCCGCGAGTCTTGACACGTTTGGGTTCGGCACGAAAATTAAGGAGTTGTAGATTAGTGTTTTAAGTGTGTAATTAATAAAGTATAAAATTAATAAAGTAGGAGAGAAGGTAATAAAAGTGATAAAGTAGGAGAGAGAATATAATAAAGGTGATAAAGTAGGAGAGAGAAGGTAATAATTATTGCCAAAAAAGGAAACGTGTCAAGATTCGTGGGACGGCCCAAAAAGGAAAACGTGTCAAGACTTGTGGGACGGAGGGAGTATTTTTAATGAATAATTTTTTGTTTTAATAGAAAAAATGCTTTATTCCTTAATTTGTATGTTAAAAATGCCATACTTTAGTGTAATTTTTTATGCTCAAATTTAAGTGAATAGCCTATTTTACCCTTTGATGTTGATGGTTTTAATTAGTTTTTTGTAAAAATCTTTAACAATTGACCGATTTGACAACTATCAAATATAAATATGTAAGAAAAATATGAAAAATAGAATAATTTGACAACCATTAATCAAGCGTTCGTCTAACCGGTGGGTGGCTAGATTTTTCTTACACATTTATGACTAATAGTTGTCAAATCGATCAAATATATAAGACTTTCACAAAAAATCAAACAAAACCATCAACATCAGGGATATATTTAAATAAGGGTTAATGGCCTGTAAAATCACGAACTTTGAGCGAATTCTGGTTTTAACCTCTAACAAAAGATTCTGCCTGTAAAATCACGAAGTTTGAAATCTTTCTGATTTTGACTACATGATAAATTTCCAGCCAAAAATAGACTGAGTTGGCAGCCTGAAATCCACAGCATGGCTTAATCAACAATGACACAAAAACGACGTCGTTCTTTTAAAAATACAAAACAACGTCATTTAACTTAAAGACAAGCAAGAAGCAATAAGATGATGTTATTGATTCCACCGAATGCCAAAATAATTTAGAAATAAATAGAGCTATTATAATAATAGGATGAAAGCTAAGAAAGCAATTTGAGGAAATGTCCAAAATGATTCTTACTAATGACCTAAGCAATTGCCCAAGGATTCCACCGAATAGTTGAGGATTTCTTACTTGAATGCTTCCTTCAACTCTGGGGAGATTTTGGGGGAAATTACTAAAGGAAATATATTTTGAGAATAAGGGCATTTAATTAAAAGATTTTGGGGGAAATGACTAAAGAAAATTGATTAAAATGTCACATAAGCCGTTTGAAATTTATCCCGTAGTCAAAATCAAAAAGATTTCAAAGTCCGTGGTTTTATCGGTAGAATCTTTTGTTAAAGGTTAAAACTAGAATTCGCTCAAAGTTCGTGGTTTTACAGGTCATTAACCCTTTAAATAATAGGGCATAGAAAACTTGTATTTATAAAAATAATATTACTATAACTTAAAAAATAAGATATTTTAAATTTTCGCTCTAACTTATTACATGACGTGAATTATACATTGTCATCCAATTCTCTAGAGCGCATCGAGTATCATCGGTGACGGTGAGTGACTTCCACGATGATTTTTGTGACTGAATTACCCGACAACTACCAGAATATCAGCCATAGGAAAACAAGAGGATGCGCACCAATTTAGAGATAGAAAAAACAGAGCCACAACTTCTCATATGTTAGAGCATAGAGTAGTAGCTACACTCAAGTGATAGATTGTAGTGAGTAGGTCTACGTAACCTTCAATAAGCAATTTATTTATATTTTTCATGCCTTTCTCCTGATTATTATATCTTTGAAAGGAAAATACATAAAAAAAAGAGTAAAATTTTGAAGTAGCCAAAATGAAGCATAAAACACAATTTATGACCACACATTGAAAAAATATAAAATTTAGCCATTTTTATTAAATTGGATGTTTTTACCCTTAATGAGGCGGACCGGGTAGGATCAGGCACGCGGGTCACGTGCCGGGTCAGGTTAGACACTTATGGCACTAATAGTGTCATAAGTGCCAAGATTTTACTTTGGTTTTATTTTGGATTTCCGTTGGCACTTATAGCACTAATAGTGTCAAAAAAAAAAAAACAACGGAAATCCAAAATAAAACCAAGTAAAATAGTCATTTTGGCACTTATTGCACTAATAGTGCCATTAGTGTCATACATGCAACAGAAACAATAGCAATAGAATCAAGAAATCATAAATGGATAATCTAAACTCTAAGTGAATAATCTAGACCCTAAATCGAACATCTAAACCCTAAATGGAACATCTAAACCCTACGGGAAAGTATTTAAAATGATCATTTTGACACTTGTGGCACTAATAGTGCCATTGTCAACAAAAATCCAAAATAAAACCAAGTAATAAAATGATGCGTATGACACTTATGGCACTATTAGTGTCATAAGTTCCATACGCGCAGCGAGCGCTGGCTTTTTTCCGCGAGCGCGCAACTTACCCATAAGCTTCCAGCGGCCGCGCAATCATCCAGCAGTCGCGCAATCACCCAGCGGCCGAGTAAAAATGGCAAATTAAGCATACCACCTAATTAATGACCATATTTTGATGTTTTAAGATTAGGGGCTAAAATTGATTTCCAATCTTCATTATGGTCATTTGACTACATTGTTTCTAAAAAAATTCAACAAATTCCTCTACTAAGACTGCTATAGATTGTATTTCACATTTATTGCGACGTTGAAATAAATAAATCAAAAGATTAGAATCAACTCCCATATTTATTATCCATTGTTTGTAAATAAATATAAAAATCAATCAAGGGCCAGTACCCCATTCAAAGATGATAATATGAAAATCAATCGAATAATTCATGTTAAATTAATTAAATATCGAGTCACGTTTATCTCCACCACCAAAGACGCATCAATATTACCTTTCATGTAATATGAAAATCAATCGAATAATTCATGTTAAATTAATTAAATATCGAGTCACGTTTATCTCCACCACCAAAGACGCATCTATATTACCTTTCATGGGACACATATATGTCCCCACAATTTTTTTATTTTTTATTAATATATATATAATTAAAGTATATAATAAATAAGTAAACTTTTAAGTTTTCAATTCCCAATAAGTATATACTCTCCGTCCACTAATTCAAGAACTACTTTTTTTTTTGGTCCGTCCACCAACTCAAGGCCTATCTATTTTTAGAAAGTTTTTATTCATATTTTAATTGGTGGGTCCCAATAATCAATACACTTTTTCTCCACTCAATTAATAAATAATACACTTTGTGGGTCCCTTTCTCCACTCAATCAATAAATAATACATTTTGTGGGTCTCTTTCTCCACTCAATTAATAAAAATACATTTTTTCTTAAAACCCGTGTTTTTTCATGTAGGCCTTGAATTAGTGGACGGAGGGAGTACTTGGTTTGAAGGGTATTTTCTGCAATGAATATCATAAAGAACCGTCTACACAATGAGAGAAAAATAGATAATTGATAAATTATTGTATATATTAAGAAAGACATTTTAAATAGCCGGTCATGAAAATATTTCAATCAATGCAAAAAAAAAAAATCATTCTGTCCAGAATTCGAACGCAAATAATTCATTCATCCATAAAAATGATGCATCCACCGTAGATCTTCATGATTAATTTAAGGGTTAAGATTTTTTTTAAAAAAAGAGGATCAATAATGGTTCCTTATTTCTGGCTATGGTGACCCGAAACCCCGATCTATTAGTTAACGGGAAAACGTCTTATCAATTGAACTGAACTTTGTTGTCCAAGAGTTAAGAATGATTCTTGGTTCTCCTTTTATAATTCATCACTTTACAAACTACATTTTCCTTCCATCACACACAAGGCAGCAAGCTACCGTCGAAATGACGACGATCTCATGCTGAGTCAATACACCATACTTCATTACTAGGGCTGTCTAAACGGTTCGGTTACTCGAATTGAAATTTTTGGTTACCCGAATCTGAAATATGCCCTATTTTACTAACTGTTTTCGAACTATTTTGGGTGATCGGTTACCCAATAATCGATACGGCTACCCAATTCGGTTATTTGGGCATCCGAACAACCGTTTAAAAAATTAAAATTCAAAAAAATCAACTGCTTAAAAAGATCGAACTCTAGTCTTCAACAATACAAAGAGCAACTTATCCACTAAACCAAAGCACATTCTTAAACAACTAATACAACATAATTTTATTTTACCAGAAATTCAATTTTTTTTAATTTTTAAAAAATGATTATAATTAAAATAATTATATAATAATTTTAATTTTTAAAATATATAATAAATTATGTTAATTAAATATTTATCGATTAACCCGAATAACCGATTGGGTTAACCGATACCCAAATTTCTGAAAAATTGATCACCGAACCCAAACCAATACCCAAATTTTTTTATTATTAGATAATTAAAATGATTATAATTAAAATGTTTTCTCCCTCATTGTGTTTGAACGGTATGTGCCTCCCCCTGCTCATTTGTTCCAACACTTGAGACAAAGTCTTCTGTGACCAGTGCTGAAGTGAGTCAAGAAGGCTGCTATATAACGAGTCCTGATGGATCAACCGTGAAGACGGCCGCTATATAACAAGCTAGAAATATCACATCATATTCAAGAAAATAACGCTCCACAACTAAAAAATCTTATAGCCATGTGTATGATCTTTGAGATGAAAATCGCATCAAACTAGAAGAAACTTATCATTCAATAAGTTTTGCAAAAGTAAGCTCCCAAAGAGTAATCATAGAGTAAAGAACTCAATAGGTTAGCCATTGTTGATCATCAATAGCTGACTTTGTCTCAGTGGCCCTAATCGATGCATATCTGCCCAAGAGCTCAAATTCCAGCAGAATTAATCAGCAAGTGAGAAATAAATGGGCCTTCAATTAATCGAGAAACACTACAAAAAAAGGCTAAAATACTGGTGAAAATTGCCGGCGGCAACACCGTCGCCGGTGATTACTGGCGGCCGACCGACGATGTTTGAGGCGACCCGCCTTTTTCAAATTATTAACGACATTACCGGCGGCGGCCGCCGGCGATTGTGCCGTCGGTATTGTCTTAAATTAATGGAAATATGTAATTATATTTATTACCGGTGGCCAAGCCACCAATATTTACCGACGGGAGCAACGCCGCCGGTAATTAAGAAGAAGGGTCGGCATTAGCGGCAGCAAAATGCCGCCCGTATTTTTGAATTAAAATTAGGTCTCTTCTTCCCCATTTCAGCCTACCCCGCGCCTTACCAGCCTCCCCTGCCCCAGCCTAACCAGTCGTCGGAACCGCGCCCCACCTACCGGCAGCTGTCGCCGTCACGCCGCCAGCCAGCCACCGCCCCAGGTCCACTTTCTCTCTTTCACATCTCACACTCTCGTTCTCTCTCTTTCTCGTCTCAGTTCGATTGACGACGCCGCTGCCTAGACGACGCTCCGCCGCCGACCACCATCGTACGCTCTCGCCATTTTATTTATTTACTATTATTTTGTTAGATTAAAATTAATGTTAATTTGATTAATTTTAATTAATTTATAGTATGATTAATTATGAAGTATGATAAATTTGATGATTAATTTTAATTAGTTAGATTAATTTTAAATTTGTTTACTATTATTTTGTTAGATTAAAATTAATGTTAATTAGATTAATTTTAATTATGTTATAGTTTAACTAATTATGAAGCATGATTAATTTTAATTAATTAGATTAATTTGTTAGTTTATAAAGTATGATTAAGTATGAATTTGTTAGATTAATTTATTTATGTTAGATAATTTTGCTAAATTAAGTATGATTAAGGATTTCTCCAAACTTGTGCTCACGTTACCGGCCGCATAAGGCACCGGGTATGCCCAGATTGTATTGGAATCTGGCCTAATGCTTCAGGAACACACATGCACAACTGCTTTGCCCAGATACAACCTCACAATTTCACATGCTCATTACTTAACTGAATTTTGCCCAAAACAGGAAGAAAAACTTAACTAGACATAATAAAGTAAACAAAGGCAAAGGAGATAACTCCTAAGAATGGCTCCCTATGATCCACCTATCTCCGTCAGGTCTCAAGGTTAAAATCATATCATACATTCCTGAATCCGCTAAACAGTTATCTCCGTCAGGTCTCAAACCGAATAGCTACATATGCAAACTATTGATCAAGTAATTCGCAAGACCTTAAGCACCAGGAATTATAAATCATAAACTGGAAGACAAATAGATATTAACAAATTAATCACATGAATCTAATTAACTATTTACAAACCCTAGAAACAGATTAAAAACTTAGCCAAACATAGTAAAAGAAAATATAAACATAATTAATAAGAAAGCAAACGTAAAAACTGAATTATATAAAAACCTATAGTAAAACAAATGTAACAATCTTGAATCTTCAATCCTTGCAGAAATCCAATCCAAGCTCTAAAAACTGGAAAACAATGAAAACTAAAACTAAAGAACTGAAAAACTAAAGTTGGGAACCCTAGATAGGTCAAAAGAAGACCTATATATAGTGTCAGGGTAAAACATAGTACAAAAATCGGAAAATAACTGATAAAAACGTGCATAACTGAAAAAAATGGGGGTATCGGCGCCCTGATCGGCTGTCGTCGATCAGGTCGACGAAAACCACCAAAATCCAGCACAAACTCGGCGACCGCTAAATTTTTCCGTTAAAAGAGTAAAACTCATCTAGGGATTTCGGCGACCTGCTCGGCAGTCGCCGAGTGGCTCGTATAACCCCTTCTTCAAAACAACCTATTTCGGCGACCTACTGGGCCAGGTCACCGTTTCCTTCTTTTCTCGCACTTAGCACCTTTTTGTTCGTCTTTTCTCGATATACGGGCTCATTTCTCTTTCAACTCTTCCCTTAAACACATTCATTTGATTCCCAAATGCTCCAAAAACACTCATTCCTGCATCAAATTAGCTAAAACTATACCCAAGCATGAAATCATGAAATGATATGAAATAAACTCTAAACGATCACACAATGGGCACAAGTTTGACGTAATTCACAAGATACAAGCCATAAAAACTATACAAAATGAGTGTTTATCAGTAAGTAGATATTCACCTTCTTATTTCCTTATGTTGATGGGTGCACCGCTTTGCCCTTGCACGCCTGGTTTTGCCCCAAAGTCGGCATCATATTTCTGCTCAGTTTTTGCTCGACCTCTAACCTGCGGCTTTGCCCTTGAACACCAGTTTTTTCTGCTTTGCCTTTGAACACCAACTTTTGGCTCAAAGTCTGCATCAAGTCTTTGCTCGGTTCCTGCTCAAAGTTTGGCTCGTCACTTTACCCTGGATTTCGCACGATACTTGGGCAAATGAGTACGACTCCTATGCCCATGAATGATCTAAAATCTTTGCCTCTTTTGCGGAATGTTGTCTGCTTTGCTCAAGATCATGTCCACCTATCCTTTTGCCCAAAATGTGTCCTCCCAAACACAAAAGACACAAAACACACAAAAAGAAGACTCGATTTAGACCTAAACAACACACAAAAAGAGCACGAAAAATGGGCTCGTCACCTGCTCATTCGCTTGCTTTGCTGCTGGGGCCGACGCCTAGTGTTGCCAGCGAAGGTGGCGCGCTTAGCTTCTGGCTTTTCTTTGGCAGCGGTATTTCTACAAACATGTGGCGGGCATGCTCTTTTTCCTTAACACGCGCTAATTGTGCTTTTCTTTTAGCTCGGCTTTCCGTTTTCATGTTTCTTTGGGTAGGTGGAAGCCGGGGCTACTTGGGGGTGATGGTATGGCCGGAGCTTCTGAAGTAGTTACAATTCCACTCTCACGCCCTTGTTTTTTGTGTTGTTGTGATTAGACGGGTACTCTTTTTTTCTTTTTAAGTTTTTTTCCCTTTGGGTTTTCCATAAAAAGGTTTTAACGAGGTTAGACTCTTAGTTTGCTAGCTGTGTTCTCAAGGGTTCTTTATGTTTTTTTTCGTCCTTTTTTTTAAAATAAAATTCCAATTAAGTTCTCATACAATTGTGTATATAACACTCTTGATGATCATATTACTGAAAAACCTCTTTCAACTGTAACAATAATAATTGATAAATGGATTAATGCCCAAGACCAAAAGGTTTTGGGTTCGAGTCCCCTGTAGCGCGACCTTCAAATTCTTTATTTAATAGTGTTAATTTACCAAAAAATAAAAAAATAATAATAACTGATAAAGTTAACAACAACTTAACTAAAAAATACACCAATATAAAACATCATGTTTCCTTGCAAGGCTAATTAGCTTTTCAATATCATTCAAGAAAATATCAATTACTCATATTAAACTCATCTCGATATATAGGGTGATTCTAGCATGCATGTAAACCGCGGAGAAGCAAGTGCCTGATAATTATTTATTGCCATCTTACATTGATATTTTATGTTTAGGTAAGAGTTAATGGGCTCAATTAGCCCTTCTTGTATAAAAAAAGGAAAAAGTGTCAACTTAAATAAAAATATGGGAAAACTAGCATTTTTTAATGTAAATGTACAATTATATCCTTAATACAGTTACACACGTAAAAGTGTCTAATTGCTAAAAAGTGTGTAACAGTGTAAAATATACTGTTACATACTTTTCAAAAATCGTGTAATAATCGCAAAAATCGTGTAATAGTGTATGTTATACTGTTACTTTTTTCATAAAAGTGTGTAATAACGTAAAAGTGTGCAACACTTTTTCGCTTCTAAAAAGTGTGTAATAGTGTCCTCAAGGGGACACCAAGCGGTGCGACCTCCTGTCTATGAACAGTGAGGTCTCGGATTCAAACCCCACTGCTCCCCTCCCCAACCCTCCCAAGTCAAAAAACAGAAAAAAAAAAAAAAAAAAAAAAGATTTTGGCTAGTGCTGCCTCTTTAATTAACCCCATTTTTCACCTTGAATATGATGGCGGTGAGGTGTAAAGTTTAAAGTACACAGTCTCTATACTGTACGAAGTGACCACCATACTCGGGACGACCACTGTTAGTAAAGGAAATGATTCCTCGTAGTGGGGAACCGATTTGCCAATCTTATTCACGTAAAGTTTAAAGTACACAGATCAAATTCACGTGGTGGGGAACCGATTTATCAATGGCGGCCTTTATAATTTGGAAATACCAGCCAGAAATGAATCCAACAATTAACAAATAATTATCTCGATTTTCAACAGATCAAATTCACGTATTTGCCAATCTTATTACAAGATTCTACGTTTTAGTAAAGGGTTAATTAATTAGATCGAAACTCAGATTTTTAATACCATGCAGGCAGGCAGGCAATCCTGCGACAGATTTTTAATCTTGATTGGATTTTTATATGTGTACTTATGTGTTTGACTTTGCGGTTTTAATGTTGTTTGGGTTTGAGTATGAACTCAGCAGCATGAGATCGACGGTAGCTTGTTGCCTTGTGTGTGATGGAAGGAAAATGTAGTTTGTTTTTTGTAAAGTCATGAATTATAAAAGGAGAACCAAATCATTCTCAACTCGACAAGTTGATACAATCAAACAATGGATAATAATAATATATGGGAGTTGATTCTTATCTTTTGATTTATTTATTTCAACTTCGCAATCAATGTGAAATACACTATGCTGTTGAAATTTTTTAATGTACGTTTTCCATTCAAAGATATACTAATAATCAGGAGAAAGGCATGACAAATATAAATAAATTGCTATATTTATGAAAAATATTTCTTTCGCAGTAAATATTTATTTAAATATGTTATCCTTTAGACATATGAGAAGTTGGGGCTCCGTTTTTTCTTCGTAAATTGGTGCGCATTTACATGCTTATTGAAGGTTAGGTATACCTACTCACTAATTAAAATCTATCAGTTGAGTATTAATTAGGTGTGGCTACTACTCTATTCTCTAACATATGAGATGTTGGGACTCTATTTTCTAATTCTATAAGGAGGTGATTGGTATGATAGAATGGAATGAGAGTCAAATAGAATGAAAGTAGGACTGAAATGAAGATGAGAATAGAATGATAAACCTTAGGTGATTTCTATGCTTGATAAGGAATACCAAAAGAATGGAAGGGTGATAAAGTTTATGAATGTATGAAATTATTTTATTTTACTAATTTACCTTTTACATCACTTTGAAAGTATAAAAATTATAAATATAATTGAGTAGATAAAAATTTTAAGTTTTATTTTTAAAAAAATATATATTTATTCAAAAAAATACTTTATATATTTTGATCAGTAAAAAAATGAATAAGTAATAATAATAATAATAATAATAATAATAATAATAATAATAATAATAATAATAATAATAATATATGTTTCATACAAATATACATGTCAAAACTTAAATTTAGAAGGATTAAGAATGTAATGGAATGACTAATACCATGGTTGGTGGAAGGAATGGTGATTCTCATGTATGTACAAATGGTGATTCCTACAAAGAAAATATATCAAGCAAATGAATGAAATCAAGGTAAGAATCATGACACGCACCCCTCATGTGGTACGATCAAAGTACTTGTGTTGTCCAAGACGGACAGAACACTCTCCTATGCCCACAACCAAAGATTAGTCTTAGTAGTAAGTATAGGGTCGAATCCCACAGGGAGTGAGAAACCACTTTGTTCTCCAACGACAAACTGAGGTGTCACAAGTCTCAATCTGTATAACCTGCTCAAATAAGATAAACGGAAATCAAATATAACAAGGGGTAAGGTTTTCGGTTAGGTCATAACCATTGTCGATAATTGCATTGGTCATAGGCATACTGATGATCCATCCATGATCCATATAATCTCAAGACGTGGCCCAAAGACATTGGGGCATTGCAAGAGATCATACTTCACACTTACGATGGTTGAGTCCATTGTTATCACTTGGTTCGAAGATCACGGTTTTTCTCCGGTCACAAGGTTGTGCTTCACTTCCCTTTAGATAGTAGTTATACCCGTTATTCACCAAATATGACCCTCACCAACCTTCTCTCCTGAGGTCCACGGTTCCGCACCTTCGGAAGGCGTACCATCATGGAATATTCATTTTCGGAACTGCGTCCAACCAATCATGTGATACTCTTACGGATGCGTTGTGCTTCCATCGATCGATAACCATGGCTTTATGCCTCGTCACAGTTGATGGGTAGTCGCTAGAGAAGCCCAAGATCGAGAAGGGACAATGTATCCCATCAATCATTTCCTCGCCTTCCGGATCTACAACATCTTTTGTTGATGTTGTTCAGCTACTCGGTCATAGGCATATTGGTTGTCACGCCCAAGTATGCCTGGCCTTTGCTTGACATGGACAACCTTTTACCGAACGGAGATCACCCATTAGGCCCTTACTGTCCACGGTTTGGCACAGATCCATTTGGAATTACTAGACTCAACCGAAAGCACAAATGCCTCACAATAGATTTACACATCGACAATAATTATTTACACCCCTTAACCTTTGTTAGGTCCGGGGGGTCTCGAATAGGTGTATGGGGGGGGGAATACACCTATAGGCTATTTTTACAACAATCTACTGACCTCAATCAGAGGGATCTCAGTCAGAGATCAAAACGAAACTTTACACGCAAACAAGGACTCCTGTTTTATTGAAATCAGTTTTGACCAACAGGGTTGATGACTGATACTGAAAGCTCTTCAGTAATGAGTTATCAGTTAAGTTGCTGGAACTTAACTGATCCAAGTAAGGGCTTCAGTCGTGTTTGCTAAGATAGAGATGATATCACTCTTCCTTACTATCAGAGGATAGTTTAGTCAGATTGATATCATACGCAGCGGAAATTAAACTTCGTTTTGTAATAGCCTCGGTGGAGCAGATAGTTTGATTAAGGTTTCTCTTTGCTGTTAGTCAGTGTTCAGTTTTATCAAAAGAAAAAGCACAAGTAAGAATGTAAAACTGAAAGCTGTAAACAACACAGAGATTTTTACGTGGTTCGGAAAAACCCTTTTCTACATCCACGGCTGGTTGATCAGACCAACAATCCACTCCGCAAGTGCTTCACTGGTGCACTGCAAAACCGTACCCGTGTGCTTGCCTAGTGCACAAAACCGTAAACTGAAGAAAACCCTTCTTCAGCACCCACACACCTCGCGTAGGATTTCCCTACTAAGCACACCTCGTGCTCAGACTTTTCACTCAGAGTTCAGAGTACCTTCCTGAACTCCGAACCACTCAAACACTCTTATGTGGGGGAGGTTTGAACGAGTGCCAACTATACTTACAAAGAACAAGTTCTTTGAAGCAAGTTTGACCTTTGGCTTCTGGGTAAACAGATATATGCCTAGGGTCTAAGAGAATGTATGTAATCAGCAGTGATTGATTTTGGCTTTGGAATTCTCTTCTTCGATTCAAGCTTTGGGGCGGTTAAGCTTTGGGCTGAGTAGCAATTTCGGCAGAGCTTCAGCTTATGTCTTTGAATCGGTGAAGGTTGAAGTGATCCTCGAGCGCTATTTGTAGGAGAACTCTTGAATAGATCCGTTGGCGTAAATCGTCCTCAAGATTTCTTCCGTTGGAGAGCAATTCGAATTTGGGCTGAGGCTTCAATCTTCGAGGTTCCTTGTCTGTGTGGAAACGGCTCTCTTTGATGGACATGAGATGTGACATCTCTGAAAAGTAACCACCAGATAGGAATGACCTCTGCAGAGATAAGATATTCTGAGATCTCTGCATTTAATGCGGCTGTACTTGTGCGTACGTGGCTTCCTCTGAACGTTGGAAGATCAGTCCTAGGAGGAATGTTCAACTGATACTTGACTTTAGTATCACTCCTTTGCGCGCATTAAATAATCAGTCTTCAACTGATACTTCAGTTGGTAACTGCAGTCTTCAGTCTTCAGTCTTCAGTCTTCGTTCTTCAGTCTTCAGTCTTCAGTCTTCGACACCGCAACTAAACTAGAAACGAACTCTAACACTTGAGTTCAAAACGATTCTAGTCTATTACATATAAGTCCTATGAATTTTGGTATCATCAAAACAAGGGTTAGGATATTCCACAAGGTTCCCAACAACCTTACCAAAAGGACTACTCACATATATTGATAAACATAAATACGAAATAACATAAACACAATATGAAGTATAAGATAAATACTTGAATTAATAAAAGTACCTAAAGTAAAGGTCTTGTTCGTGTTCCTTGTAACCGATCGAAATACTAAGAAAGCAATAAAATGTTTGAACGAAATTAAAACAACTCAAATGTAAATTGTTTCTGGAACTAAATTGCCACACGTTGGCCAAAAGATTGAAAGTTCTAAGTACGAGCAAAAAGTTCTTGATAGTTGGGGCTTTTTCTTCTTTTATACTTGCGTCTGGTGGAGGGCTAACCCTAGCTGCGCCAGTCTTCAAATCTCCATCAGGATCTTCTTTTCTTTTCTGGCTCCATCCTTGATTGATATGATTGAAGATCCGATTGATCCTTTCCTCTAGCTACAGATTAGGTCAACTCTCCATCCTTCTGGATTCTTCTACCTCTTTCTCTTGTCTTCCACGATCATCCCTCATATATCCCTGCATTAGGTTCTAAATCCTGACAATGGCTGGCTGCTTCTAATTGTAGTGGTTAGACGGATTGCTGCTTTCAGTTTGACTCATACCAGGTGGGTTTCTTCAGGTTTCCATGCCCCAAGTAACATTTGAGAGGTACTGCGCCTAGGCTCCATGCTGGTAAACATAACATTGTAATCTGGGCTGGTAATGTCCATTCCGACCATATTTCTTCCGTTTGCGCTCTACCGGACTGCTTTCTCTTTACAACCTAGTTTTTTCCCAAAACAACCTGAACTGACACAAACAAAAGGGAAAAATACAGCCAAATGGTCCAAAAGTCGAAAACGCATCAAATCACCATTCCATTCGGACGAGCCCATTTTTTGTGCTCTTTTTGCGTCTGTGTTTAGGTTTAAATCGAGTCTTTTTGCATGTTTGTGTGTGTGTTTGTGCCTGGGAGGGCATGTTTTGGGCACAGGAAGCGTGCAGGAGGCATAAAGAGGGAATAAGCTCCATTCAGCGAAAGAGGCAAGTACCCGACTTCAGACAGAGGCACAACCCACGCTATGCCCATATCGAGTACCACGCGGGATCGGGTCGTGTTTGGGCAACAGGCCCAGATGGAAGCCACATGAGCAGAAAACAAAGGATTGAAGGCAAATGAAAGGAGGCCAAGAGAGAAGTTGAAGTTGGGCACAGCTGGAGTGAATAGGCACAGGAGGGAGAATCTGCCCCTCGGGTCCAGAAAAAGAAGGAAATCCACTTACCTTCCACAACTGAGATTCGTTGCCATACCGAAAGCTCTGTAGATCCTAGGGCACGCCATGGAAGGAAAGAACCAACCATGCAAAATCCTAGCCTAGCCGCCGCCTGTTCTGGGCCAAGCCCTAGCCCATGCATTCTCTATAAATATGGATGCACTACATGCCCACAGGGTCGGCAACAATCCTGAGAGTTGAAGTCCGGCGAGTGCACTGATCTAGTTCCACCCCCCTACACGGCTACTTTCCTTTAATAGCTTTCCTTAGTTTATGTTCATGTGTTGAGTGAATGTGAGGCAGATACACGACCACAGGTCACTTTACTTTTATGTTTTATGTTTTGTTTGTCTATGCCCGGAGTTGGTGCCGGCAAGTACTTTGTTTGATTTTCGCCTAGACAATTTTCAATTCAAGTATGTTTTCTTTTACCTTCTTTGCCTTTATTTTTACGTTTATGAGTAGCTAAGTTCCTTTACCCGGTATGGGATAGTCAAGGTTGATATGGGATAATAATAATTTGTGAGGTCAAAACGGGCACAAGATTTGTGTAGTCACATTCCCGAAGCATTTGGCCTGATACCAACACAACATGGGCAAACCCAGCGCTTTATTTCGGCCGGTACTATTCTACGCACGATCAAGTTACAAACAACAAGTGGATCAAAGTTAGGAGAAATCGGGCTCCACATAGTGCGGCAAATGTGGGTGAGTGGTAGTATATCTTCGGACATGCCTGTTGACCATTTGGGTCCGACAACCCTGATGCGGAGAATCTACATGAAGGGCGCAGATGAGGACGGGGTAGGATGCGCACATGACACCTGAAAGGGGCCCATCCTATTGACGACTGTCCATAGCCAAAGATGTGACCACACAAAGAAAATCCTTGAACCTGTGACCGAAAGAATTATCACATATCACACCAAGACTATGCCCAGACTAGGGTCTTTTTATTACTGATTATTTTCTTGTGTCTTATTTTTCAGTATTTACATATTGCCTATAGATAGATTTCAATTCTGTTTTGGCCACAGACTGGAGAGTGACACCTTTGCTCAAAGACGGGCAACCATTATAAAGCTTGTGACACGAGTACTGTGATACACCGATTCCCTGTGGGTTCGACCCTATTACTTGGCATTAAACTAACCTTAATTGCAGGGCATAGGAAAATATAAATATCATTTGCCCGTAGTCTCAACGACGGCCTCCGGCACATTCCCACCTCCATTCCATCATACCAATCACCTCCTAAGTTGTTGCACATTTCTCTTGTTTTCCTATGGGTGGTCGGGTAATTCAACCACAATAATCATTGTAGAAGTCAGTCACCAATGATAATCGATGCGCTCTACAAAATCGGATGACAAATGTATAATTCATCTCATATAATAAGTTAGAGTGAAAATTTAAAATGCTTTATTTCTTAAGTTATATATGAAAAATGTCATTTTTATACATATAAGCTCCCAATGTCTTATTCTTCAAATACTCTTGATCTTGATGGTTTTGCTTGGTTTTTTGTGAAAGTCCTACATATTTGACCGATTTGACAACTATTAATCATAACATGTGTAAGAAAAATCTAAAAAAGAGAACGATTTGATCGCTCGGGCGGCTAGATGATCTAGCCACCCACCGATTAGATGAACCCTTAACTAATAGTTGTCAAATCGTTCTCTTATTCAAAATTTTCTTACACATTTATGACTGATAACTGTCAAATCGATCAAATGTGAAAGACTTTCACTAAAAATCAAGCAAAATCATCAACATCATTGGATAAAATAGGTCTTCACTTAAATTTGGGCATAAAATGCTTAAATTTATAAAGTACGACATTTTTAACATACAACTTAAGGAGTAGGGCATTTTTTCCTATTAACACAAAAAATTATTCATTAAAATAAAAATATTCTCAATTTAAAAATATATATCCTTGATTTCGTGTCCAACAGTTTTGAGACATTAATAGTGGAACGAAGGGTGTAATATCCGATTATAACATTTCCTACATTGCAAAAGGATATTTTATCCATGTAGATAAAAATATGTTATGATTTTAATGAATAAAGATTTAATTGTAAAAAAAGTACTCATTGATCCATTTACAAAAAAAATGATCATATTGTGAATGATACATGTTTTAATAAAACTAGTACGTCCGCCCGTGCGTTGCACGACGAACATTGAAATTGAACAACATACTCTCTCCCTCCGCCAAAAGTATGTCACTTTGGCTGGGCACGAATTTTAATAAAATGTTTGGTGAGTGGATAAATGGTCCCACCATATATATTGTGAGGGTATTACTAATTGAAGTACTTAATCACTAATTAAGTAAGAGAGAGATAGAGAATCGATAAAGACCGCTGCTAAATTCAAATAAATAAAGCAATTAATTAAATTTTGCAATAATTACACCTCAATAAAAAACTGAAAGTGGGAAACAAATTGAGAATAGGTGCCAACACCTTAAAATTTTCAGTATACATGATAACACTTATTTTTCCATGGTTTTTAGTGTTCATATGATGTCAATTTTATAGGAAATTGAGTGTTTGATGATTGTTTTGTGCTTAAATTGATTTATCTTGTGAAATATGTTACTTGGTTGAACTTTGATGATTTTTACAGAAATATGGAGTTCGAATTTGGACTGTTGGTCTTAATGAAAGTTGTAGTTAGTCTCAATACTAGTCCGTAGGCGCAAACGGTTCGCAAATCCGAGTTCGGACGAGAAAGATATGGCCGAAACAAGAAAGTCGCGCGCAGCAGTGAATAGTGTCCGACGGGAATTTCCGAATTTTCGGGAATTTTCGGGATTTTCGGATTTTATCTGTATTTTCGAGTTCTACACTGTATTTATCTCATGTGCCTATATATAGGTCCTTTCCCTGACCTATTAGACACATCTTTTCACATCTCTTCACCTCCTTTCTTTTTCTTTTTCTTTTTCTTTTTTTTTCAGTTTTACATTCAGTTTAGATTTATTTATGCAGATTCAAGCTGTTCATCCAGAATTTCTTCTGGGTTTTATCTATTTCATTTATTTTAATTGCTTTCTTTTTATTTATGCTTTTGATTTATTTTAGTATGTCTGACTAGTTCGTTAATCTGAACCTAGGGTTTGTACATAGCTGATTAATTATGTGTGTATGATTTATTGATATCAATTTGTCTTCCAACTTGTGATTCATGATTCCTGGTGCTTAATTTCTTGTGAATTATTTGGCCAATAATTTACATGTCTAGTTGTTCAATTTGAAGACTTGAATGCGATAATTGTTCAGCCGATTCAGGAATGCATGTTATAGTAGTAGCCTTGACACTTGAATGAGATAGGTGAAACTATAGTGAGCTATTCTTTGTGTACGCTTGGGAGTTAATTTATTCCTTGGAGTCTTGAATGTGAAGGGGGGTAAATTAATCTACTTTCATAGATGTTTGTTAGAGAAGCTTGTGAATAGTTCTGTGATCTCTCATCAGGGTTGGATTAAATTGGTAATTGAATCAATAGATTAAATGCATGTAATTAATTAGTAAAAGTACACACCTAGGGTCAGAGTCTTTTAATATTTGATTTATTTATCATTGTTTTTCAGCTGTTTAGATTTTTTATTAAGTTTAGTATTTGATTCACCGTCTTATTTACTTTGCCTGTCTACTGTGAGTGTCTGTTTTGGGAATAGCTAAAGTAATTTCGGTTTTACAGTCTCTGTGGATACGATACTCGATTGCTTATTATTTGCTACAATTGCCTGTGTTAGTTGTAGTTTTTGTTGCTAAGAAATTAGTGATCAATACATTTACGAAAAAGTATAAGGAGGGAAATTAATTCCCACCAAATTCAGACTCCTACTGCACCTGTTCTAGACTTCATAAGTTATTAACTTCAAAAAAACTTCAGTTCATAAAAAATCTACAAAATGACCAACCGAAACAGGCCCGATTTTATGTTGGATGAGAAAAACAAAGTTCTTCAATAGTTGTTACAACACTTGAAGAATGGAGTTCTTACGAGAGGGGCACCAAAGGATGCAGCTGCATTTTTCAGAATCTTAGTGAGGCCAGTCCGAATAATCTGGGCAACTGCAAAACAACAAATAGAGAAAGGTGAAGTTGTGCATTTTGAAAATAAACGAATAGGTAAACAACATGTTGAGAAGATGATGCCTGATGAAGAAAGGATTAAAGCAGTTCCTGTTAGAGAAAAAATGTATAATTAGGAAGATGGCAGCCAAATTAGGAATTTTCAAATCTCTGCTTGGAGAGTGGATTAAAGAGAAACAACTAAGAGCTCACACAAGTGCTGTGAAACCTTTTCTTACTGATGATAATAAGATTGCAAGGCTTAGATTCAGTTTATGCTAACTCAATTGTGCAACAATATTGGATGACAAAATTACATTTAAGAGTATGCATAATGTAGTCCACATTGATGAAAAATGATTTTACATGTCAAACACATCGGAGAGGTATTACTTGTTGCCTGAAGAAGAAGATCCATATAGAAGCTGTAAATCCAAGAGATTTATAAGCAAAGTTATGTTTTTGTGTGTTGTCACCATACCACAAATAAAATCAACAGAGGAGGTTGATTTTGATGGCAAGATAGAGATTTTCCCTTTCACTGAAGTTGTACTGGCACAAAGAAACTCAAAAAATAAAGTTAAAGGCACAATGAAGACTAAGCCTATAAATTCAATTACCAAGTCAGTCGTTAAAGACTGCATTACTAATCGGGTAACATCTTTTAACTGTAATGCATGCATGACTATCAGAATTTGTTTCATCATTTAGTGTTATTGTCCTCTAATGAACAAGTTATACCAGCAATCAAAAGAAAATGGCCAGAGGGTGTGTTAGGTCCGGAGGGTCTTGAATAGGTGTATGGGGGAGGAGAATACATCTATAGGCTATTTTCGATCTTTGCAAGAGATCAAAATGAAACTTCAAACACAAACTCAAACACCTGTTTACTGAAAAGAGTTTTGACCAAAACAGGGTTGACGACTGATACTGAATACTCTTCAGTAAGGAGTTATCAGTTAAGTCATTTTGACTTAACTGATGCACGTAAGACTTCAGTCGAGTTTGATAAAAAGAGATGTTATGAGTCTTACTGACTATCAGAGGATAGATCAGTCAAACTGATAACACATGC
Organism: Salvia miltiorrhiza; assembly: GCF_028751815.1. NCBI lineage: Eukaryota > Viridiplantae > Streptophyta > Magnoliopsida > Lamiales > Lamiaceae > Salvia > Salvia miltiorrhiza. Next base: position 419,314 of record NW_026651504.1, read on the forward strand.
AGTGAAAAACTTTTGTTTCGCAATTGCCTGTGAGTTGAGCACGTTGTTAGTCTTAGGTTTCTCTTTGCTATTAAACAGTTTTCAGTTAACGAAAGGAAGAGCACAAATAAGAAAGTAAATACTGAAAGCTGTAAATAACACAGAGATTTTTACGTGGTTCGAAAAATACTTCCTACATCCAGGGTCGGTTGATCAGAGCAACAACTTCACTGAGCAAGTGCTTACGGGTGCACTGCAAACCTGAACATGTGCTTACAGGTGCACACAATCGAAACAACCGAAGATCCAATCTTCAGTACCAACACACCTTGTTGGATTTCTCACTCCTAGCACGCACTGGGCACTAGGATCTCACGGAGACAGAACACCTTTCTGAACACCTTAGCAACACAAACACTCGATTCAAAGACAAACGCACTGGGTACTAGGATCTCAGTCGGTTGAAGGGAGGTTTGAAAACTTGCCAACTAAACTTCAAAGAACAAGTTCTTTGGAGTTAGTTTGACCTAGGCTTTGGATAAACAAGGTTTGCCTAAGGTCTAAAAGAATGTATGTAATCAGCAGTGACTGATTTTTAACTTTGAAATTCTCTTCTTCGATTCAAACTTGGGAGAATCTGGGCTTTAGCTGAGAAACAATTTTGACAGAAGTTCAGCTTATGTCGTTGAATCGGTGAATATTGAAGTGATCCTCGAGCGCTATTTATAGGAGAAGTCTTGAATAGATCCGTTGGCGGAGAAGGTCTTCAAGATTTCTTCTGTTAGAGAGTAATTTGAACTTCGGCTGAGGCTTCAATCTTCGAGGTTCCTTGTTTGGTGAGAACGGCTATGTTGAAGAGTAGGAGATGTGACATCTCTGAAAAGGTAATCACCAAAGAGGAATGACCTCTGCTGAGAAAGGACGATCCTGAGATCTCTGCATTTAATGCGGTTGTACTTCTGGAGTGTGTGGCTTCCTTTGAACATTGGAGGTTCAGTCCGATGAAGAATGTTTAACTGATACTTGACTTTAGTATCAGTCCGCTGATTCCACGTGGCTCGCATTAAGTAATCAGTTAAAAACTGATTCTTCGACTGATGCTTCAGTCGGCAACTTCAGTCTTCAGTCTTCAGAACAACAACTAAACTAGAAAAAGAACTCTAACACTTGAGTTCAAACAGTTCTAGTCTATTACAAACGAAACCTATTGATTTTGGTATCATCAAAACAAGGATTAGGATATTCCATTAAGTTCACAACAAGGTGTAAGTAAGCAAATTCTCATTCAACATGATAATGCAAAACCGCATCTGAAAGCAGATGACACAAATTTATTAGAAGTTGTAAATTCAGATGGTTTTAGCTTTATCTTAATGAGTCAACCACCGAATTCCCCTGACACCAACACAAATGATTTGGATTTTTTTAGAGTGATTCGGTCTTTGAAGGATGAGAAAAGTGCACGTAATGTGGACCAACTAGTGGAGCATGTTCTGATTGCATATGAAGAGCTAAGTACAAATACTTTGAACAACGTATTTCTCACATTGCAGTCTTGTTTGAAAGAAATAATGAAGGACAATGGAGGCAACAACTACAAGATCTCGCACATGAACAAGAATAACTTGCAAAGGATGAGAAGACTTCTAGAATGCATTCATGTAGAGTGGGAGCTTGTGAAAGATTCATTGAAACTTGATGCAAAAAGAACTTGAATCATGCACAAGTTATGATATCAGGCATCTTAAGAATGTTTTTGGATATTAATGGTTTTAGATCCTACATAGTTTTTGCTTGGTTTACAACGTATCCAGCACCGTAGAAATTTCCACTTGTTGTTTAACATGTAAACTTATTTTGCAGATACTTGTGTTAATATTTTGTCTCAACTCTTTATTTATCCAATCTTATTTTGCATCATTGACAAAACTTGCTTATACCTCCAAAACTAGGACAATAAATCCTAGTGGTGGCTCAACCTCTACAAACCAACACATCAAGAATCAGCCCACAATTATTCCAACACAGTAAGAACCAGCCCATAATTAAACTTACACACCAAGATCCAGCCAATATCAAAGAATTAGCCAAAAACTATACCAACACAGCAAGAATCAGCCAAAACTATACCAACACAGCAAGAATTAGCCCAGATTTAACCAACACAGCCAAGAACCAGCCAATATCAAAGAATCAACCAAAATTATACCAACACAACAAGAATCAGAGAAAACCTCATACATGCAACACACAAATCGCATGAGAGAGAATGTATGCACCTGATCAAAGCAATGATAAAACACTGGGACACTAGATCTGTAAGGTTGTAATGTAACTTCACCTCATCTCGGCACAAAGTGGGCAGATCGGAGAATTTGGTCCTTCGTACCATTTCATATGATTGCCTCCCACCAAGAAAGGGATTCCATCAGTTTGTAAAGCCTCGCTGTCAACGCTGTCAACTGAGGTCATCAGAGTTGCGTCGTTCATCCAAGTGGCTGCTTCGTATGTTGACATTTGGAGAATGACGCCGTCAACCGAGATACTCAGAGTTGCGCCAGCGACTACCTTTTTTAGAAAGGCGACTTCAAATGAAGAGATCGAAGGAATTTCCAAATCAATGGCCAGTATGTTGGAATCAGAGTAACCAGTGCCCAGTGAGATGGACAAACATGAGGGAGTATGGATCGATTCAATGTGAGTAGCTATAGGTATGGGTTCCAACTTATCGAGGAACCAAGCCTCGGCTGAATTGAGAGATTCACCCATTTTGGGGGAAGAATTAGGGTGACAGATATGAGCGAAAGATCTAGGGTGAGAGACAGAAGAGAGTGACGCTGTCAATCGAGGTACTCAGAGTTGCTCCAACGACTACCTTTTCGAGAGTGACGGCTTCAAATGAAGATCGAAGGAATTTCCAAATCAGTGGCCAGTATGTTGGAATCAGAGTAACCAGTGCCCAGTGAGATGGACAAACATGAAGGAGTATGGATCGATTCAGTGTGAGTAGCTATAGGTATGGGTTCCAACTCATCGAGGAACCAAGCCTCGACTGAATTGAGAGATTCACCCTTTTGGGGGAAGAATTAGGGCGACAGAGATGAGCGACAGATCTAGGGTGTGAGAGACAGAAGAGATGATTCTTCAATTGGTGCGGCGCCAATTGAAAAAAAAAAGACGAAACTCTAGGGTTTGAGTTCAGCCATGGCGGCGCAAGCAATGAGAATCAGGGTTTCACTCGAAGATGGTAGATATAGGGAGGGTTGCCAATTCATTTAATTCTATGAGTAATTAGATGGCAGGAAGTTTACGATAGGTATTTAATTAAGTTAGTGTTTTGATTAGGTATTTAATTAAGTTAGTGATTTGAAAAATAAATGATGAGTCACCATGGTTTTTTTGTAAATAATTTTAATAGTAGGGATTAAATTAATTTAAAAGTTGATGGTGGGACCATTGCCTAAAAAGAAAAGTGACACAATCTTTGCGAACGTCCAATATGGAACTTGTGACATACTTTTAGCGGACGGAGGGAGTATTTAAATAAATAAAAATTAAATTGAATCAAAATATAATCAAATGTAAAATACTCCCCCGTCCCTGAAATAAGTTCCTCTTTTTTCTTTTTGGGACGTCCCCCAAATAAGTTCCTCTTTCTTTTTTTCTATTTTTGGACAACTATCCCACCACTAATAATACTTTATTTATTCTTACTTTTCGCTTTTTCACCACTCTCAATACTAATTATAACACTTTTTCACATTTTCACCACTCTCAATACTAATTATAACATATTTTTCTCCACTATCAATACACTTTACCACTTTTCCTTAAAACCCGTGCCGTCCCCAAAGAAGAACTTATTTTGGGGACGGAGGGAGTATGTATTTAAAATATAATAATTCGCATTAATTGCTAAATAAAATTTGTAATTTGAAAATGTAAATTAGCATTACACATTTTTATTATAGAGTATTACGTATCATAATAAATAAAGAGATTTTTATACACAAACATAAATAAAAAGTCGTGTTTGAAATTATATTTTTATTATATATAATTAATTAGTCATCTATAAAGTTATCTTAAAATTAATATATATATATATATATATATATATATATATTTTCAAGAAGAGTTATCAAATGAGCCAAAATATTTTTCTTCACCTTTATTACAATCTAAACTTTTATAATTAAAAAAACATGGTATCTAATAATTTTTCATTTAGAATCACACAAAATAAATAAATATATAGAAAAAAGATATAAAATTAATAGTAGAAAAAAAAAAGTAAACATGTCCTTAGAAAGAGAGGACATTTAAAATATATATATATATTAAAGAGAATAGAGAGGAAGGAGAAAAACATTATTTTAAAATTTTAAATTACCACAACTTATTCATTATATGGGAAAATTGCACCTAAATACACAAACTTTGCCAAAAATCCATATTTGACGCGAAGTTAGGATTTTACATTTTAATACACCAACTTTTGTTGTTGTCCAAATTTGACACGACGTAATTCTTAAAAATTCAAAAAACAACACATTTTTGTAAATAATTATACAAAGACCCACTTATGTTATAATTTGAGAAATTTAAACCAAAACAAGATATTTCCTTATGATGTTTTCTTTTAAACCATTTTAGGCGCGGATCAAAGACTAAAAGAAAACATCATAAGGAAATATCTTGTTTTGGTTTAAATGTCCCAAATAAAAACATAAGTGGGTCTTTGTATAATTATTTACAAAGAGGGGCTGTTTTTTTGAAATTTTAAGAATTAAGTCGTGTCAAATTTGGACAACAACGAAAGTTGGTGTATTAAAATGTAAAATCCTAACTTCGCGTCAAATATGGATTTTTGGCAAAGTTTGTGTATTTTCACGCAATTATCCCTTATAAATTTAATTTTTATGATTTTTAAAATTAAAGAATTCTAAAATGAATCAATATAGTTTCTTTTTCTTCAATTGCACTAAAAACTATTGTAATTACAAGAGGCATATCTAATATATAATCAAATAAACAGCCACACAAAGGTGGGAAAACAACCGCATGCAGGCGGAACACTACCCACACAAAAGTGGGAAAATTACTCGCATACAAGCGGGATTTGAACCAAGACCTCTCACAAATGAGAGTTTTTTAGTGCCTCAACTTTGCCACTTGAACTAGGCATTATCAGCAAATAAATGATTGCACTCGATTAATATATGTGATAATTCAAAATTTGACATCAATTTAGCGAGAAATAAATGATTGAAAATTTGTGTTTATATATTATAATATATAGATATAAATTATCAACACAATTAGTATACTTTAAATTTAATGAGTATCGTATCGTATGTAATAGTTAAACTATAAAGATAAATTAGAACATATTTCATTTTTAATATATATAAATGTCAATCTAAAATAAATTTAATTGAAAAAAGATAATAGCAAATATATTTATATAAGTAATAAATAATTTATAGATAACATAAATAACTATTAAAAAAAATTAAACCAAACAAAAAAATTGTTCATTAGAAATTCTACCTTTCTAAATTTAATCTTACTTATCTTAATTGAATTAAATTTTATTATAATTAAAATATAAAAAAAATTAATACGTAACAAACATATAGAAAATGAAGTAAAATCAATTAAAAGAAAATAAAAATAAAAAAAGTCTTATGCTGAACATTAATAGGAAGGAGGGAAAAAATAAAAAATTTAACGAAGAGATAGAAAATAAGATATTATAAATTTTAAATTTTTCATAACTTATTCATTTTAAATTCATTTTCAATATTTTTTATGTAACATTAAAGATCTTGTCACGAACATAAATTTAAAAGAGTCAATATATGAAAGTAATAATTTCCTTTTAGTAAACTTAAAATTTATCCACTTAAATAAAAACTTTAAAAATTACCCACTTTTTGTGTTAAATGACTAAACTACCGTAAGATTCAAAAAACTACTAAATCCCTATATCTCTCTTCTCGGTCTCTCTCTCTCTTTCTCTCCTTCCTCCCCCACCCACGCTCTCACTCTGTCTCTCGTCCTCGTCGCCTTCGTCGTCATTGTCGTCGGCAATAGAGTTGGGCGATTCCGACGACGTGGTGGTTGCAACACCACCGCTGGAGAAGATCTCCCACTTTCTCTCTCTGGCGGACAGATCGAAGCTGCACCGATTCAGAGTGGGGGTGCCATGAGCGAGGGAGATGAGATAGCTCAATGCTTCTTCTCTTTGGTTTTTCCCCCACTTTTTGAAGCTCATAAAGTATCCCCCATGTATATGGAGATGAACCATACTGTGAATGGAAGGATGCTTGAATCCTCCAATTTTCGGATGTCCATTGGAGTGTTAGAGAGAGAGAGACACAGAGAGAGAGAGAATTGTTTGGAGGTTTTGAATCATAAAATCCAGCTTTGTCGATGTCTCAACTTGAGACTCTCAAGTAAAAATTATATATCGATGTTGGTTTTTTATTTTGATTTGGATTTGGATTGATTATATATTGATTTAATTTTCTATTGTGGGGGTAATTGGTTTATGGTGAATGATGGCACATCGAAAATATGATTTTTGAGTTTTTTTACTTTGGTTCAGTCATTTCGTCGAACATGTGGCTTGGAAATTATGGTGAAGCAATGTTTGTGTATATTGTTAAATATGTGACTATGAATTGTGTAATAGTACGTGATTACAAAGTTAGATGTAAATTTATCCTCAATCATTGATTTTACTTTGCGTGCTGATTTGTTCAGCAATAGGGGGATATGAAAATCGAGAATTGTGTGAAAATTGAATTAGTTTGTCTGGTTAATGTTCTTAAATTCACAACTAACTCGATGAATTCACAATTGAATTATGAATTCATAATTGAATTACCAGCATTGGCTGTGAATTCACAACCAACACTATTTATAGTTGTGAATTCACGACTAACACTATTTTTAGTTGTGAATTTAAACTTTAAAATTTGAATTCACAACCAATACTAGCTATTCAGTTGTGAATTCGAGTTTCGAAGCTTGAATTCACAACCAAAATTAATGACAGATGTGAATTTGACTGGTTGTGTTTTTAAAATTTTTATATGCAAGGGTAAAATGGTAAGTGTGGCTAATTTTTAATTTTTTTATCTTAGTGGGTATTTTTTAAATTTACAATTCCAAAGTGGCTATTTTCAAAATTCACACAATTTAAAATGTATATTGAATATTTTTTCATGAATCAAATTTGGCAATACGATTAAAATAAAAAAGAATAATTGACTTGAATTATTTTGTTTTTAAAATATATTTTATATTTATTTAAATATAATGTCAATTTCGATATTCGTGGACGTTTCGTGGACGTTCTAGTGTTAATTAACTTTTACACTGCTTTAAGTGTTGACACCTATCTAAACTATGCATTTTCTTACTATTATATTGTGTTAAATGCCAAAAACACTAGAAAGTGAGCCTTTTTTCTTGGGGTTAATAATCATCCCAACTAAAATATTCGGGGTCGTGACTCGTAATATTGACACGATGCGCGCACACGTGAATCACGTTTCAGAAATAAATGAGAGGAAATGGAAAGATGTAAGCTAGAATCAACATTATAAATACGGAAAAGAGAAAAAGGAAATTCTCCTATCTAAGTAATACATACCAGAAGAGTAGTGGAAAAAATGTTTTCTTATAGGAAGCTTAACGTTTTCATCCTATGCTTCTTAGGTATTATTATGCTCGGAGGCATGGGTCCAGTCCATGCTTTAGTTCATAAGTTTGAGGTATGTTCCCCATCATATCACTAATAATATCAATTGATTTTGTAATTTTCTTATATGTTTTTTAATTTTAGAAAAGCTAGCTAATTGGAAGCCTGGATTTGCAGGTGAGAAGATCTTCACACACCAGGCTATGCAGCACCAAAAGCATGCTAACAGTAAACGGGCAGTTCCCAGGGCCAACTATATATGCTAGAAGGGGAGAATTGGTGGTAATCGATGTTATCAATCGCGCCGATGCAAATATAAGTATCCATTGGTACGTGAAATTAAAGCATATTAGTAGTATATATATGATCATATATAATATAGCATTGTGATTTCAGGCATGGAGTAAAAATGCCGAGATATCCATGGACAGACGGCGTCACCCAAGTGACGCAGTGTCCTATTAGTCCCGGCAAGAGGTTTAGACAACGGATGTTGCTCTCCAACGAAGAAGGCACTTTATTTTGGCACGCACACATCGATTGGACTCGAGCTACTGTGTATGGCGCCATCATCATTCTACCGCCCAAGACACACACTTATCCTTTCCCTAAGCCTCATGCTCAACTTCCCATCTTACTAGGTAGCTTGAATTAAGATTCTCGACCAATGTTAATTGTGTTGGATTTTTATAATTAAATTGGGAATAACATTTCAGGAGAGTGGTGGAATGCTGATGTGCAACAAGTTTTCGAGAAGTCTATAGCCGAAGGAGTAGCTGCCGATTTTTCTGATGCTTTCCTCATGAATGGTCAACCTGGCGACCTGTATCCCTGCTCAAAACAAGGTAGGCTCTCCAGATAAAATCCAAACAAATAGGAAGTTTTAGTAATTGTTTGATATGATGCAGATACATTGAAGTTGAGTGTGGAGCCGGGCAAGACTTACCTGATCAGAATGGTTAACGCAATGATGAACTACATTATGTACTTCAAAATCAAGGACCACAACGTGACGGTGGTGGGCATGGACGGCGCCTACACGAAGCCGCTGAACACCGATCACATTGCGATTGCCCCCGGCCAGACCATGGATTTCCTGCTGGAAGCCAACCAGCCGCCCAGCCGTTATTACATGGCCGGCAGAGTATGGGCCAGCCCCTATTGGCATACTTACATCCCCACCACAGGAATCGTCGAGTACGTTGGTAACTACACCCCCCCCTCGACACCGGTGCTTCCCTCTTTCCCTGGATTCCAAGGCTGGGCGGAGTCCACCCATTTCAGCAAGAGGCTCAGAAGCCTGGCCAACGACAACTATCCCATCAAACTTCCTATGAACATCACACACAACCTCTTCTTCACTCTCACCATTAATGTGGGGCCCTGTTTCTCAAATTCTTGCAAGAATAGCGGCAGGCTGCTGGCCAGCATCAACAACATCTCCATGCTCTACCCGGAAACCCAAACTATTCTTGAGGCCTATTACAAAGGGATCGGAGGAGTTTTCACGACCGATTTCCCGGCCAAGCCATCAACAATATTCGACTTCACGCAAGGTTATAAGCCCGAGGATGAGGGGCACACCCAATTCGGAACGGCTGTGTATATGTTGGACTATAACTCGGAAGTTGAGATCGTGCTTCAAGGCACCAACTTCGGCATCGGAATCGATCATCCCATACATTTACATGGACACAACTTCTACGTTATCGGAACTGGATTCGGGAACTTCGACCCAACCACCGATCCGCCACGCTATAATCTCATTGACCCGCCGTTGATGGACACGGTTTCCGTTCCAAAAAATGGATGGAGCACTATCAGATTTAAGGCTAACAATCCAGGTTTTTTTTATTTTCTCTTTTCATCTCCTTTGTAAAGTTAAGCAAAGAGTCTGATAACTAAGTAAATAAAGTTGCAATATATATCGCAGGAGTGTGGTACATGCACTGCCATTTCGAACGTCATTACACTTGGGGAATGAAGATGGTGTTCATCGTTAAGGACGGAGAAGCCCCCAATGAGAAGATGTTGCCTCCGCCCCCAGATATGCCCCGCTGTGAAGCACCATCTCAACAATTATTGTTTAGGATTTAATTATATCATTTATTAATTTGCTTGGGATTTTATTAGTATTAGTAGTACTTATCTATCAAATAAAAAAAGTCTAGCTTGTCGGCAAAGGGAAAATTCTCCTACTCCCTGTGTTCACTTTCAATTTATCAGTTTAATTAAATTTAAGTGCTATTAAAAGTTAACTTTATTATCTTCTGTTTATGTAATCATTGAAGTCATTTCAATTTTCAATTTTTATCTGCTCAGGATGCAATTATCATTCAATTTACGAGTTTTCATGACATCAGCAAGGGTTTGGCAACATAATTTTTATGCCGACAAATTATATATTTGTCTACGACAGAGATTATTTAAATTTAAATATATATTTAAACTTATAATTATGAGAAATGTTATTTTTAAATTTATGTCTATTAGATGAAATTAATATCGGCACATTCTATTGAATAATTTTCATTATTTTAAAAAAATAATTTTAAGAGTATTTGTCATTCAATTTTCGAGTTTTCATGATATCGGTAGGGAGTTTTGGCAACACAATTTTTATGCTTGGCAAATAATATTTTTGGTCGACAGAGATATATTTAAATATAAATATATACTCCCTTCGTCCCGCCCAAGATGCTACATATTCCTTTCCGGGCCGTCACAACGAAGATGCTACATTTCTATATTTGGCAAAAATAAGAAATTTTAAACACTTAACTAACACTAATTAAGTATTTCTTTATTACTTTCTCTCTCTTACTTTATCACTTTATTATTACACACTTAAAACATTAATCTACAACTCCTTAAATCTCGTGCCGAAAAGCAAATGTAGCGTCTTGGCCGGGACGGAGGGAGTATTTAAATTTATAATTGTGGGAAATATTATTTTTAAAGTTATGTCTACTAGGTAAAATCACATTTCTTTATTAAATTATCATTATTCTAAGTAAAATAATACTCCATCCGTCTCAGCCCAATAGGCTCAGTCTTAAAATAGAAATAATTAGGGGTTGTTTATATTATGATAAGGGCCTAATTTCAGATTAGATGGGGCGGCTAATTAAATATTTCTTCCGATTTTTTTTTACATTTCACTTTTGAAAGTGGCATCTCTCATCTCTCTCTTGCGAAAACCCTAAATCCTCTATTCTCTCTCTAGCGGCGTGAACTGATTCTCCAACCTCCGCCTCTCTCACCTTCGTCGATCAACTGCAACCCACCCTCGTGATTCCCCGTCGTGATGTATACTAAAAAACCCTCGCCGATTCCTGCGGAGTTCGACCGATCCTTGGTCGATTTTGTCGACCAAGAGTCTCTGAGCGGCGGATACGCTTTCGACTCCCAATTTTCTGATGGGGATTCGTCTACTCTCTAGATCTAAGTTTCTCCATTCCATGTCTACCTCGGGAGGTTCGAAGGAAGGCGGTTCGAGAGGCTCGAAGGAAGGTGGTTCGAAAGGGATTAAGAACTCTTGTATCCGATCTGTCGGAGACCTTTGTCCCTGAGACAGAACCACCGAAGGTGGTGGTGGCTGAAGAAGAGGAGGAGGTGGTGCTTGTCCCTGAGACGGGTGAGGACTTTCCTTTTACTATTGTGATGGCATATGTGATGCCCTAATTTCTTTTGTTGGTGATTGTTGGCGGTGATTGTTGTTGCATCTGTGATGCCCTAATTTCGATTGTTGGTGATTTTTGGTGGTGATTGTTGTTGCATCTGTGATGCCCTAATTTCTATTGTTGGTGATTGTTGGTGGTGATTGTTGTTGCATCTGTGATGCCCTAATTTCAGTTTTATTTTTATTCATCCGTCTTTTTCAATTCAGTTTATTTTAATAATTGAGTTAAATTAAATGAAAATGGTATAAATGAGATAAGGAAGCAAATATGATTAACAAAAAATAAAGGAATACTTAAAAGCTTAATCTTTGGTGGACTACACTACTTATCCCTTATAAAGTGAATTTCTTAATCTCCGTGCCTGGTGAATCGTAATTAAGTGGGTAGTGTCTTAACCGGTGAATCATGATCGGATTGTGAATTTTACCTAGTGTCGAACGTGAGAATTGAAAGAGAGTTGAGTGGAATTGAATTGCCAAGAACAAAGAAGAGTTTTTCCGTTGTATTGAGGAAGTGTGCACGTCAAAATACATGGTACAAGTGCATGGGTATTTATAGAATACACTTTAGAGGCAAAATAGTAATTTCAGTCTTGAAGACACGTTCCCCGCGTGGTCAGGGGTACTATGGTAATTTTGCCTGCCTTCGCTCATTCCTCTGTTCAGGGACAGAGAACCGTGTGTAACAGGGAGTTTTGGATTCCTCTACGAACAGATGATTCTTCTGCTCTGACGCTTTTCGGGTAAAGTGGTCATTTCTGCCGTTGACTGTCTGTGAGTGGAGCATTCCTCTGACCTCAGCGATTCCTCTGACCCTAGTGATTCCTCTGTCCAAGCTCATTCCTCTGCTCTGCATATATTACTCCTCATCAGTGTCAAAAGCAACTGAGCATGTTGGGCTTGGACGGAGGGAATAATAGAAATTTCACTTTTTTGAGAATACGATTTTTTTTTTTTTTTATAATTTTGCAGTTTTCTTCATTTGAATCTACGTACAAACGAAAGAAAAGCCGCGTAGTTAGTGTCCTTCATCATTTTCCTGTTCCTCTCGTAATATGTAATGGTTGGCCCTATCCAACAGAGCTATTTTCCTGAATTTTGGAATTCTTAATGTAATATCTAATGGTTGGCCCGTATCTAGGATGAGATTCAGTGTCCCACAATTTTATGTGTGTTACTGTGTTCCATTCTTATATCTATTATTTTAAAAATAATTTTTATAAAAATAAAATTTATTATGATACTATGAATTATATTTAATTTTTATTTTAAAAAATTAAAATTTTTAAAAAGTATATACCATGACTTTGAATTTATTAACCTATTATTAACTAATAAAAGTGAAATTAAATGATAAAAAATAATTATATATCCTAGATTGATGGAATAAACCCTAGTTAATAATCACAAAATTAAACTAAAGCATATAAAGTTGAAATTGAAGAAAAAAATATATAAGAAAATAAATAAAATTGAAAGTGGAACATAAAGTGTGGTACACTGAATCTCATTCCCGATCGAGGTATTCCACAAAACTATCCCTCACAACTAATTTGTATTTTTTTTTAATTAAAGAAAAAGAATTAATCGAGATGGCTTTTGGTGTTTTTGTGTGCGGTTTGATTTGGGATAATTGATCGCAGAAAGGGATTAAGTACCAGTTCGGCGGCTTTTGGTGGCAATTCAGATGAGTTTTAGCTGTCTTCGCAAGCAAGTTCGATGGTTATGTGATGTAATTTTCCTTTTTAATTCCTTCTTTATTGTTCTTTATGGGGGTTAATTGCATAAAATGTTACCAAACTATGCTACTTCTATCAAATTTGTTACCAAACTTTAAAGTTTCAAAACAAATACTAAACTTGTATTTTGTAGTATCATTTAAGTTTTTTAATTCAAGTTTTCAAATAAATTTATTCCACGTGGCAATTTAAATCTACATAGTCATTCCATTTAAGTCAATTAATTAAAATATTTGCCACATCGTTTTTTTATGTAAAATAGAGTTAATAAAAGAAAACCTAATCTCAACCTACGTAAACTTAAACTCCTACTCCTACTCCTACTGCACACTACAACATATTAGCATTGTGGAAACCAGAGCCATTTTCTTCTCCCAAATATCAGAAGTTTTCTTTTGCTAAATTGTCTTCTCTTCTATGCTTCCGATCACAAGGTTTATTTCTCTCTTTTCTTTAGTTATAATATTTCTTCCTTATACTTCATATTAATCCTGCATGCTTTAGAGTCTACAATAGTATTGTTTTCATAATTATCAAGTTTGTCTTATTTTTGGCCTTGTTGATTATACGCTGACATGAAGATGAGTATCATTTATGAGATCATACTTTTATAAGAAAACTTAAAATTTCTTAATACATTACTTGATGAATTGTTTATTGAGAAGATAACATAGGTGATATGTTCTAATGGTTAACGGATGGATGATTTTTTTTCGGTAATATTGTCAGAAAATACTCATAGTTTGCCAATTTTTTGGTTTATAACATGACCTTATAATTTGACCAGAAAATATATCAATTTTCAATTTAATCGTAATTATAACATGACTTTATAACCTGACCAGAAAATATACCAATATGGCAATATTCAACTGTTAAGGTACAAAGAATAGTCAATCAAAGCCACCAACATCCTTCTTTATACAATTCATCTAGCAATCCCTTGTTCCTCCCTTAGTGCGCTAGAATCAGAGAGGAGAATTCATTCATTCTGCCAAACTTCAAGGTAAGCCTATCTTGAATTTCAACCTTCTTCCATAATTTAAGCCTACCAATATTTAAGAGATACAACAATGATTCTATTTCAGTTCCAGCTCATTTTATTCAACAACAACAAACCAACAAAGCATTCAAGGTATTCAAGTTCTTACATGCTTTGCATCCTATCAGCCTATCTTCAGTTTATAAGAAAATGTTAAGAATAAGAGGAAAAGCATGACCATATTATCCACACAGAATCCACAAACTAGATATATGATTTGAACCACATGCTTAGCCTTGAGGGAAGCATGAACTGTGTTAAGAAATAGAACACTTTTAGCAAAAGAGTAGATTTTCTAATATGCGCTAGCCATAGGAATCGAACCTAGATTTCTGTACGCGACTACCCTGTTCCGTCGAACCAGGGGGAGACGTTGAACGATGGCCTCGTCGACTCCGGAGAGGCAGCAATGTCGAACCCACGCGCAGGGCCGGTCCTGACAAAAATGGGGCTCTGGGCGAAACAAAAAAAATGGACCCTCAATATATTATTGTGTGCAATATATTAAAAAATAAAAATATTTCATTACTTATAAAAATGACTTCGTCTAGATGACTTCGTCTAGCGTTTTTGCTTGCAAATTCATCCACAACATCGTCTAAATCTATATTATCTAAAATCTCTTTTTCTATACATAATATTGCCAAGCCATGTGACTATAATCTAATATTTGCCGAAGCCAAAGATATTGAAAATCAACATTAAACGGAACGAAACAAACAAGCTTACTAGAATCCAGAAGACAATGATGGCACATCAACAATTTTTCCCACAAATCCAAACGAAGACAATCTGTAAATTGCAGTGTGAATTTTTTTGCTCAAGAAGGACAATAATCAAAGAGTAAATTGGTGAGAAGAATTAATTCGCCTCATTCTATTTATACAACTACATATGTGACTGATTCAACAGTAAAAATTGAGAAATTGAAGAGATTAATATCTTCCCCATGAAATTGGTGTTTGCAACGGCTTGAAGAAGAAGACGAAGCATGTTTTTTTTTTTTTCCCTAGAAATACGTCTGGCATTGAAACATATGAGATTTATTGTTTGATTTTAGATATTTAAGGATTTGGTATTTATTTGATAACAGAGTCTGGGCCCAAAATTAACAAGGTTAATATTTTTATTGCAGTTGGGCCTATAATTACTAATGAAATATAATAAAACTTTTGGGCCCTCAGATTTTTGGGGCCTTGGGCCGTCGCCCAGGCCCACCCGCCCCAGGGCCGGCCCTGCCCACGCGTGACGACCCTCCTCACCGAATCGAGAGCAACAGCCGCGGCGGCAGCTTTCGCAGAGGGGGGAAATAAGGCGGCGGCTTCGTCTTTGCTTCCAGAAAGAGAGGGACGGCGCCGAACGCCGGCCTCACTGAGTTTCCGACGCCAGAGGTGGCGCGGCGAGTTTCACGAATTTTGAAAAGGGGGGAATGGACTTTTTTTTTTCTTTTCGTCTGGGCATACCAGCGAGAGATCTAGAGGAACAGAGACACGACCATGGTGAGGACCGTGGCGACCGTCGGCCTCACCGGAGGAGGAATACCGGCTGAGCTTGTAAGCGTGTTTCCTGAAATTGGGGGTTGAGGAAGTGAGAGCATGTTCAGCTAAGAAGAGAAATAGAGGAGAGTGGCTAAGGCAGGGCGACGCCGGCATGGATGGTGGCGGCCACGCCGGCCTCGCCGTTA
This sequence comes from Salvia miltiorrhiza, assembly GCF_028751815.1. NCBI lineage: Eukaryota > Viridiplantae > Streptophyta > Magnoliopsida > Lamiales > Lamiaceae > Salvia > Salvia miltiorrhiza. The sequence continues at coordinate 435,154 of NW_026651504.1, forward strand.
ACGAAAGTAGAGCAAGAGATGAGCGTGCGCGTGTGTTTCTGAATAAGAGGCAGCCGTGAGTTTTGAGGATGAGAGATTGGGCCAAATATTTGGGCTCAACACTTTTTTTAGTGGCCGAATTTATGTGGTTATTTGGGCTGGAGTTATTTAGAGTTGGGCTATTTTCATTTTATTATTTTGGGCCCATTTCCCTTATAATTCAGATGGGCCGAATAATGTGGATCCTTATTAATGTTTGGGTTGTCATTGTTATTATTTAAGACCGACTAAAGACTAGTCCTAGATTAATTGAGTGATTAATTGGACTTGGAAGTTTTGATTATGAATTAATTTAGAAAGAAACTTGTTTAATTAGTAAGCGGGTCAAAAGACTCTAAGACGAGTAGATTAATTAAGATTATTAATCTGATCTCATAAGACGAGTTTATTTTATTATTTAATCCTATAGTTTGGGTTATTAATAGAAATTCTTGGATTATTATTTTAGAATAATAATTCTTGAATAAGAGAGTCATGCATAGTTAAATTACGCATTCTCATTAATTAAGAATTTTACTCGAGCAATGTCTTATTTTATATTTTCGCAATTAAGGTCAAGCGCGAGAGTGAAAGCTACTCAAGGAATCACAACACCTTAACAAGCTTTGCTATCAGGTGGGCTTTTCTTACGCATAAAATAAAATGTTAATGAAGAACTAGGAAAGTTTTTATGCTTCAAATGCGAGTTAGGATTTTAAGTGAATAGGCTATGCTATTTACGTTTATTTATGCCTAAATATTTTACGCTTATTTATTTACGCTTTGTTACGCCCAAGTGATCTATGCTTTATGACGCTTAAGTGATTACGCATTGTTACGCTTTATTGTTTACGCAATGATAACGCTTAAATGATTTATGTTATGCTACTTACGTTTTGTTATGCTTAAGTGATTTATGCTTTGTTACGCCTATGTGATTTATGCTTTGTTGCGCTTGAATGCTTTGCACATATTATTAATGCCTATGTGAGTTTGAATCCTGAGAGGATAGCTATCCCTGTCAGGATTTGTATACACAAAGCGACCGTGAGTCAATGAGAGGGTTGGCCGGTCAAACGTCCGTTGAGGAGGCCTCCTTCAACGGTACGATGCTAGCATCTATTGAGGGAGGCCTCACTCAACAGTACGATATGCCGTGTCCGCTGAGGGAGGCCTCCCTGACGGCGCGATGCCTTTGTTCGATGAGGAAGGCCTTCCTCACGACACGATGCTTACTTATATGACTATTAATGATGAAACGCATGCACGCTATCTATGAATATGAAAATGCTTAGTAAGCACAGGATTTGAAAGAAGGCTCCCGTGTCTTGCAGATGCTATAGTTTGTCAATAAAATGTTAAGCTTAAATTTAAGTTTTTGGCAACTGCCCACTAAGTACTTTTGTACTTAGCCCATTATATATTTAATTGTGCAGGTTGAGCTGTGATGGACAATGAAGAGTTGCTGAGCGGAGCTTTTGTCCAACTTAGAATAGGCTCAAAGAGGATACATGTCTTCATACATGTATCCCGGTTATGCCTTCTGCTGCAAACACTGATTATGTTTTAGGTGAGTCTATAACTATTCCAAATACTCTTCAAGAAATATTTAACGTTTACTTGGGTTCATCGAGTATCTTTTTTAATTATATGCGTCGATTCATTAATGTCTTTATTTTTATTTCAGTAATTAATGCTAGTTATTCATGTCTATTATCGAGTAACAAACAAGTCAAACATGCCCCCCTTTCTAACCCTGCTCCTTAATTTCCTTCCCTAGTCACGATTTCTCATATTAGCTATCTTTAGCTAAGTCCGGTCGTGACAAAACACTTCTTAACATATAAAAGTGGAGCTATTTATCTCTCCACTAGGACCACTACACACAAATTCAACATTTTCTTATATCCTCCAAATTAAATCCTCCCATATAGTTATTTATTTCCAACAGTGGAGTTAGACTTTTAATTTAGGGAGATCCATTTTTTTTCAATAAAAATTAAAAATAAATTCCGTCCCAACGAAAGTGGTGCGCTTCTTTTCGACACGGGATTTAAGGAGAATAAGATTGTAGTACTGTAAAAGTGTGTAAAGGCGTGTGGGGCCACATTGTTTGTAGTGTAAAATTATTACCAAAAAAAGAAATGCACCACTTTCGTTGGAACGGCTCAAAAAGGAATACGCACCACTTGACGGAGGGAGTAATTATTAAAAGGGATAATTGCGTGAAAATACACAAACTTTGCCAAAAATCCATATTTGACGCGAAGTTAGGATTTTACATTTTAATACACCAACTTTCGTTGTTGTCCAAATTTGACACGGCTTAATTCTTAAAAATTCAAAAAACAACCACTTTTTGTAAATAATTATACAAAGACCCACTTATGTTATTATTGGGACATTTAAACCAAAACAAGATATTTCTTTATGATGTTTTCTTTTAATCTTTGATCCGCACCTAAAATGGTTTAAAAGAAAACATCATAAGGAAATATCTTGTTTTGGTTTAAATGTCTCAATAATAACATAAGTGGGTCTTTGTATAATTATTTACAAAAAGGGGTTATTTTTTGAATTTTTAAGAATTAAGTCGTGTCAAATTTGGACAACAACGAAAGTTGGTGTATTAAAATGTAAAATCCTAACTTCGCGTCAAATATGGATTTTTGGCAAAGTTTGTGTATTTAGGTGCAATTTTCCCTTATTAAAATAATTATAATATTATTTAAATTACATAAAAATTAAAACAAAATACTCTCTTATTTTTTATATTTTGTAACCTCTGCATCGTAACATTTATAAAGTACATCATTTTCGATGTAAGATGCTAAACAATCATTCAAAAGATTGTCTCTCACACGATTGTGAATAACACTTTTGATCGATGATCATATAGCTGAAAAACTTCTTTCAATTGTAACTGGGACAACTGGTAAAGTCAACGACAACTTAACTAACAAATACACCAATGAGAAAATGTCATGTTTTCTTGCAAGACGAAGTAACTTTTTTATATCATTTTAAAAAATAAAACTCTAGGATCCAAACACGACATACATAAAATTAATTATGTTTTCACTTCATTAAAATGTTGATTCGATTCTAAAGCTTGAACGTCAATCACAATGTAAAATAGCTCAACTTGATATATACTCCCTCTGTCTCATTAGTAGTGTCTCACTTTCCTTTTTGGGTTGTCCCATTAGTAATGTCTCATTCCCTTTATGGCAATATTATCTCTTTCTATACCTAATATTTAAATAATTTTCACCAATCCACTTTGTCTACTTTTTACACACTCCATAATCTCCGTGCCCAAAAAAAATGGGACACTACTAATGGGACGGAGGGAGTAATAATTAAGATTTTTCATTTTCTCCGCTCTACGTCTTCCTCTTCCTCAAGGAGTATATTCATCTTTCAAATAACATTTTTATCCCACTCTATTAACATCATCTCCATATATAGGTGATTCTAGCATGCATGTAAACCGCCGAGCAAAGGTACCGGATAATTATTTATTGCATTCGTAAATTGATATTTTATGTGTAACCCTATTTTTCACCTTGAATGGGTCGTCAAACGAAAATCTGATGTTGGTATATGTTTTGAAGGCCTAAAGTTTAAACGTGAATGTCTCTAAGTGGTCGTTTGGTTCGAGTAGAGGAATGAAAAGGGAATGGAATCAAATAAAGGGGTGGAATGGTAACAATAAGCATTACTTTTAGTGTTGGTTTAACAATGGAAATGAATCATTAGTAAGAGATTCTCTTTCTTTTGTTTCCTTTCTATTTTGAGGGGTAATATATTAGGTGATTGGATTATCCCTAACTCTAAGTAAGGGTAATTGTTATCTTATTATCCAAATCAAACAATGAGCAATGAATTCAATTAATTGATTCTCTTTCCAACCTTCAAAAACACTCAACCAGACATGGGCTAAATATTGAGAGTTTATTTGAACTGTACGAGTGACACCATCTCGATGGGGACCAGTGTTAGTAAATGATTCGTAGCCACTTGATGCACAATAATTAATCATACGTACACATTTGAAAATATCATACCGACGGCTGCATAGTAGAAATATGGGACCGAAAAATCTCAAAACAGATCGGCAGCGATTTCTATACGCTTAATTAAAGTCAGAGAAATACAAGAGATGAGCGAGTTACATTCAAAAGATAACCAAAATTCAACAAAACACGCTTGATTAAAGTCAGAAAATTAAAATACAAGAGCATATCGGATGAGAGTTTTCAGCAGGTCGCGGCAGCGTCTTGTAGTGAAGAGGACTTCTCTTTAATTTTATCAATGGCCTTAATAATTTCGAAATACCAGCCAAAACTATATCCAACAATTAACAAATAATTATCTCGATTTTCAACACATCAAATTCACGTGTAAACAGGGGCGTAGCCAGGGGGCCTAGAGCCCCCCCAAATTTTGATTTTTTTTTTTTTATAATATGTCTAAAAATGTTGTTATTATTATTATTATATTTGTATTTTAGTAAAAAAATGTCTAAAATGTATTGAATGCCCCCAAAAATTTTTTTAGTAAATGTTGAACTATATTATCTATGAAAATGTTGTTATTATTATTATAATATTTGTATTTTAGTAAAAAATGTCTAAATGTATTGAATGCCCCCAAAAAAAAATTTAGTAAATGTTTTGAACTATATTATCTATGAAAATGTTGTTATTATTATTATTATTATATTTGTATTTTAGTAAAAAAATGTCTAAAATGTATTGAATGCCCCCAAAAAAAATTTTAGTAAATGTTTTGAACTATATTATCTATAAAAATGTTGTTATTATTATGATTATATTTGTATTTTAGTAAAAAATGTCTAAAATGTATTGAATGCCCCCAAAAAAAAATTCCCGGGGGCGGCCGTAACAGTTCAGCCCCCCCCAAAAAAATTCCTGGCTCCGCCACTGCGTGTAAAACTCATAGTGGGGAACCGTTTTGGAGTCGTCGTCATATTGACGAGGAACCTACTCTCTGATACCAAAATTGTTGGGGATATTAATTGAAACAATGGTGTCAAATGGCCACATTGAACATGCAAACACAATATTTGGCCACTAATTGAAAAAACACAAATTATGGCCATTAATTAGGCAATATGCCTAATATACCCCTAATTGGGCGGACTGGGTAGGGTCAGGATCGCGGGTCGCGTGCCGGATAGGATCAGGCACGCGGGTCGGGTTAGGCACTTATGGCACTATTAGTGCCATAATGCCAACGAATTTTTTTTTACTCCCCCTGCCCTGCCGGCCCCCCAGACCCCCGACCCCACGCACCCCCAAGCCAAAAGGAACTTTTTAAACACTTCCCCTAGGGTTTAGATATTTCATTTAGGGTTTAGATTATCCATTTAGGGTTTAAATGTTCCATTTAGGGTTTAGATGATGCTGTTTGTAGTAGCCCGCTCTTTTAATTATGATTAAAACTAGTAAATGCAAAAAAAAAAAATTTATAAATGAATCCAGTTTATGGTCCTGATTTTTTTTTTTTTATCAGAAACGGAGTTATTATTTTAGCTTTATACTTTATAACGTATGAGAAAAATGCGACGAGGATTATTTAGTCATTCAATAATTTATTATCCAGTTTAATAACTGACTTAGCAAAGTCAAGTTATTAATTTATATGCGATAGAAATATTATTTCTATTATTTACTAGAAGTCGAGGAATTATTCCGACTGCAACACAGATTAAATCTACGGATTTAATTTAAGTTATATTACAGTTTATCAAGTTAGCAGGCAAGGAAAAAGATATCAAGCAGATACAGAAATGCGATGATTTAAAATCGAAGCCAGTATTTATTTACAGTTCACAGATTACAGTCTAGTTCCCAGCTTGGGGAAAATCGTCTAGTATATTACAAAAGCAAAAGCTCTTCGATCAATTAAAGTTTAGATAAAATTTTTATTTTCATATTTTGCTAATGATGTACACGTATTTACTCCACCAACACCACTCCAACCTTTTGCTTTCCTCCCTCAGCCAACCACCACCACTATCTCCAATATCTCCAATGATTTAACTATCAACTCCACCACCACTTGCTCCCCACCCAACAAATACAATATTCACTCTCATTTCAATTTCATCCAAAAGTTCAGAGGATCAATTCCAGTTCGTTTCAGCCGAAGCTCTCAAGGTAATGCTTGGTTTCAATGCTTTCTTCTCCTTTGATTAAGTTCATCCTGCAATTGTTAAGCAAATAAGCAATTTATTTCAGTTTCTATCCACTGATTCAAACACCACAGCAGCCAACATCAATTACAAGCCTAAATTTCTCATTGAATTCAATAGCAACAAACAGCCACCAACACCAAGCATAGCAGGTATATACTTAGCTCAGCTCCAGTTCATACATCATATCATCAAGCATATGTTTAAAAGGAAATACATAGTATACAGGTGTGTATATATATGCATAGATGGATTAAGAAATCACGAAATCAATTTTTACCTATGTTTCCTTCACAAGGCACTAAGAAACTCTTGATACAGAAACAAGCCACTATAGCTAGTAGAACCCTTGCATAATCGACATAGAACAAAAGCTTCAGGAAATGGGTGTATATTACACTTTGATAGCTATAGTTCTTCAAGAGATTCACGAACGAGGATTTATAATAGCATAGAAGTTAAACTTAGCTTTGGAGAATAAGGGCCGACTGCCCAAGCAACTGCCAAACCCCGACGCCGGACGGAGCTGGCGGAAGCTGAACGACGCCGGGAAAGAAAAGGGCTGACTGCCTCGTCCGGTGGGGACTGAGTGACGATAACGGTGACTCGGGATTTCAGAAGCGGCGCCTACGGTCGCCTCGACCTCGCTGGATTCAAGAGCAGCGGCGGACGTAGCCCAGCAGAGCGGCGATTCTGCTTGAATCGGCAGAGAGCTAAGGCTCAGGCGGCGACTCCAGGCGAAGCAGCACCCGCTCCAGACGGCGGCGATGGCTCCAGACAACGGCGGCAGCAACCTGGTAGTTGACTCTAGGGCACGATTTTGGGGGCTCTGCGCTGAGGAGAGAGAACGACGATGAGGTTTGAAGTGTCGGAAATCGAAGCCAACCAGAGCCGACGGCCGCTCCACGGCCGGGGTAGGAGGAGCCGACCTGTGCGGAGGAGGAGCCGACCTGTGCGGAGGATGGAGCCGAGCGAAAGAGTTTTCGTGAGAGAATGAGAGAGTGAATAGAATAGGAGAAGACGAGAGACATGGATGAGGACGCCGACTCGCCGGAGTTCAGAGGCGAGGCGCGGCCTCGTCAGTGACTGGACTATTCAGGGGCGGCAGAACTCGCGAGATGGCGCAGAGACATTTCAGAGAGAGGGAGAAACCGTGTTTGAGCAAATGAGGGACCTCACTTGGGGCTGAAGTTTATTCTTAGAGATGGGCTTCTGATTGGGCCGATGTATTGTTTTTAATTAGTTGGGCTTGATTAATTTAAGAGTTGGGCTGATGCATATTTTATGATGGGCTATTAGTCTAGTCCCATTTATATTTCGTTGGGCCAGTTTAATTCATCATTTGGGCCGATTAAATTGCCTTTTTGGGCTAAGATTAATTCTTTTCAGTCCACATTAATTATTATTTGGACCCCTATTTTAATTGTTTTGGGTCGAAGACTTTTTAAGTTGGGCTTTAATTCTTTTGAAGCTTGAGCTGAAGTTACTCCTTTGAGCTAAGCCTAGCAGTATCAATTTTTGATGGAGCCCAATTATTTATCAGTGGGTGAGCCGATTCGTATTCAGTAATGAGCCGCCCAGTTTATTAATTAATGTTTTTGGACTTCGGACTTTAAAACGAGCTATTATCATTTATTTCTTTAAAGCCATTGGTTTATTTAATTAATTGACTACTCTCTTTTGAGCCTATTAATTATTTGAGGTTACGCTAGTAATGATGTTTATATCGAAAAGCCCGATAATTTCTACAAGGTCACACTTCGTTTAAAGCCGAGTTAGTCATTTTTCAATCAAGTACAAATGCGAGGTTTATTTCACGACTAGAATATTCCGATGAGGAAGGAAGAATCACAGTTTTATTCGACCGCGCTAGACGAGAATTAGCTAAATCTATTAATGAGGATTAATAGTAGAATTCCCAATTATCGCTCAGAAGATTAGTTCATGCATACCAGATTCATGCATAGTTAATTACGCTTTCTCATTAATTGAGAATTTTCCTCGAGGCAATGTCTTATTTTACATTCTCATGATTAAGGTCAAGCGCGAGAGTAAGAACTATTCAAGAAGTCACAGTACCTTAGCAAAACTTTGCTATCAGGTGGGCAATTTCTTACGCGTAAATAAAATGCTATGCATGTGTTATGCTTTAAAAGGCAAATTGGATCTTCAAGTGTGGTATGCTTTATTACGCTTAAATGAGTTAAGCTTTATTATGCTGCACGTTAAATAATTTACGCCCTATTAATTTACGCTTGATTAAGCTTATTTACGCTTGAATGCTTTACGCTGATAAGTTTATGCTTATGTTTGATGCTTGCGTCTGTTGGGGGAGGCCTCCCTCAACAGTACGATGCCGTGTCCGCTGAGGAGGGCCTTCCTCACGGCGCGATGCCCGTGTCCGCTTAGGGAGGCCTCCCTAGCGGCGCGATGCCAGTATGCAGTATGCCAGTATTACAGCGTCTATTGGGGGAGGCCTCCCTCAATAGTACGATGCCGTGACCGCTGAGGGAGGCCCCCTTCACGGTGCGATGCCCGTGTTCGTTGGGGAAGGCCTTTTCCACGACACGATGTTTGTTAATGAAGATTGATGATGAAGAATGCCCTTATGCTATTTATGAATTTGGAAATGTTTAATGAGCAAAGGATATGAAAGAAACTCATGCCTCTTATGCGATATTGTGAAATTGTTAATGATGTTATGTTATATGCTTGGCAACTGCCCACTAAGTACTCTTGTACTTAGCCTTTCGATGTTTATGTTTGTGCAGGTTGAGCTGTGATGGGCGATGAAGTGTTGTTGCTGAGTAGAGCTTTTGTCGAACTTAAAGTAGGCTCAGAAAGGATACATGTCTTCATACATGTATCTCAGTTATGCATTCTGCTGTAAACACTGATTATTTCAGTTACACCTTCCGTTGCAAACTTTGATAATGTTTTAGCCAAGCCCTAACGATGCCTTTTTCCTTTTAAGGAATATAACGCGTATACAAGTTCTTTGAGTACCCTTTTTATGCGAACTATGCCTTTTTCCTTTTTAAGGAATATTTCACGCGTATCCAAGCTCTTTGAGTATTCTTTTATGCACCCCTTTCTAAACCCGCTTCGTAATTTCCCTTCCCCAGTCATGGTTTTCCCGGATTAATTATCCTTAATTAAGGCCGGTCGTGACTACAGAGTGGTATCAGAGCAGTTCGTTTGCTCTGAGCCTAAGAGTTTATTTAAGCCAAACTTAGAATGGATCACTAAAGTGTCTAGAGTTCAATCGACAAAGCTCAGCACTTCATCGCATCACACTCAACGAAGCAGAATGGTATGCTCTTCCAAGCTTGAGTTAATGTTCACAAAAAGTGAGAATTATCGTAATAGCAAAGTTAGTAACTGTCAATAGCTTTGTTATGTTGTTATTGAATGAAATGATTTACGCAAGTGCGATTAAGTATGCCTATGGAATAAATCCCTATGAACATAGAGCTATTAAGTTATGAGATCACCACTACGACAGAACATAGAAGCAAACGTAGAAGAACTTCGACTGTATCTTTTGGTGGCTATAGTGAAAGAAGCAAGATAAGTGATGCGTATAGAATAATTTTTAAGCTCGTGATTTTATAGCCCCTATGAATCTCCATGACTTATGCCTAAGTATCCAATTTAGATGATGAGATATTATATGTTTAAGAATTGATATGACTCATGGATATGAGATGCTAAGGACCCTTAGAGCTTACTACATCAATGTTGTCATTGGAGTTATGACTTGTTTACAAGTTAGAATAAGTTAACCTGTACAAGAATTCTTTAGAGGCTTGTATTAGATTATGCTAGAGTCTACTAATTGGCACATCTTTGCTACCAGAATGCCGCCTAAGAGAGGACGCCCTGTGAGAAACAATAACAATCGCAGAAATCGTAACGTTGTACCCGAAGAACCACAAGATGCTCCAGGACATAACCCACTCCCTTCGCCCCCGACTAGGAGAGTCGAAGAACTCTTTTTAAGGCAGAACCCACCTACGTTTGACGGAACGAGTGAACCAGCTGAAGCTGAGATTTGGGTGCGTGCAAATGAACGCATCTTCAACTTTCTACATTGTACTGATGAGGAGCGCCTATCTTGCGTCTCATTCCAGCTAACAGGATCAGCGAATTTCTGGTGGGAAGCACGACGAAAAATTCTGACACCTGAACAATGGGCAAGTTATACTTGGGAAGATTTTAAGACAGGATTATATGATAAATATATTCCGAAAAGCTATAGGAAGAAGAAAGAAGCTGAGTTCTACGAGTTAAAGCAAGGAAAGAAATCTGTGGTTGAATACGACAAGGAATTCTGCAACCTGTCTAGGTTTGCTCCGCAACAAGTGGACACAGATGAGAAGATGGCAGAGAAATTTTGTACCGGTCTGCGACACGAAATTAAGATGGCACTAGCAAGCCACGGAGGACTCTCATACACGGAGTCTCTGAACAGGGCACTTGACGTTGAAGCTGCAATGCCGTCAGACAAGTCAGCCCCACCATTTATCCCAATGCCAAATGATCCACCAGTAGCCTCACATACTCTCAAAGGGAAGCGCAAGTGGGACAACAACGAAGACAATATCAATCAGAATAGTAAGAAAGTGTGGCAAGAAAAGGAACGGGCCGAACAGTTTATTCAACCAAGGTACGAGGCACAGACTAACCTTGAGTCAACTGGGGGTAGCCAAAGTCAGAGAGGAATTTCACCTTGCCCAAATTGCGGTAAGATGCATAGGGGTATCTGTCGGGCTGGAACTAACGGTTGTTACAATTGTGGCCAAAAAGGTCACTACTCCACGCAATGCCCCAACAAACAACGAGGTTCAACAATTGAGAACACCCACACCCCCTTGCCAGCAATACGTGGACACTTGCGAAATCAGCCTCAATCACATCAGTGAAAATCTTATGGAAACACCGCAGACAAGAGAAGCTACGCGGGAACTTGAAGACAAGATAAAAAAAAAAACCCCCGAACTGTTTTAGTAGAGATATGCAAATTTCGGGACGAAATTTTTGTTAAGAGGGGTAGTATGTAGTAGCCCGCTCTTTTAATTATGATTAAAACTAGTAAATGCAAAAAAAAAAAATTTATGAATGAATCCAGTTTATGGTCCTGATTTTTTTTTTATCAGAAACGGAGTTATTATTTTAGCTTTATACTTTATAACGTATGAGAAAAATGCGACGAGGATTATTCAGTCATTCAATAATTTATTATCCAGTTTAATAACTGACTTAGCAAAGTCAAGTTATTAATTTATATGCGATAGAAATATTATTTCTATTATTTACTAGAAGTCGAGGAATTATTCCGACTGCAACACAGATTAAATCTACGGATTTAATTTAAGTTATATTACAGTTTATCAAGTTAGCAGGCAAGGAAAAAGATATCAAGCAGATACAGAAATGCGATGATTTAAAATCGAAGCCAGTATTTATTTACAGTTCACAGATTACAGTCTAGTTCCCAGCTTGGGGAAAATCGTCTAGTATATTACAAAAGCAAAAGCTCTTCAATCAATTAAAGTTTAGATAAAATTTTTATTTCCATATTTTGCTAATGATGTACACGTATTTACTCCACCAACACCACTCCAACCTTTTGCTTTCCTCCCTCAGCCAACCACCACCACTATCTCCAATATCTCCAATGATTTAACTATCAACTCCACCACCACTTGCTCCCCACCCAACAAATACAATATTCACTCTCATTTCAATTTCATCCAAAAGTTCAGAGGATCAATTCCAGTTCGTTTCAGCCGAAGCTCTCAAGGTAATGCTTGGTTTCAATGCTTTCTTCTCCTTTGATTAAGTTCATCCTGCAATTGTTAAGCAAATAAGCAATTTATTTCAGTTTCTATCCACTGATTCAAACACCACAGCAGCCAACATCAATTACAAGCCTAAATTTCTCATTGAATTCAATAGCAACAAACAGCCACCAACACCAAGCATAGCAGGTATATACTTAGCTCAGCTCCAGTTCATACATCATATCATCAAGCATATGTTTAAAAGGAAATACATAGTATACAGGTGTGTATATATATGCATAGATGGATTAAGAAATCACGAAATCAATTTTTACCTATGTTTCCTTCACAAGGCACTAAGAAACTCTTGATACAGAAACAAGCCACTATAGCTAGTAGAACCCTTGCATAATCGACATAGAACAAAAGCTTCAGGAAATGGGTGTATATTACACTTTGATAGCTATAGTTCTTCAAGAGATTCACGAACGAGGATTTATAATAGCATAGAAGTTAAACTTAGCTTTGGAGAATAAGGGCCGACTGCCCAAGCAACTGCCAAACCCCGACGCCGGACGGAGCTGGCGGAAGCTGAACGACGCCGGGAAAGAAAAGGGCCGACTGCCTCGTCCGGTGGGGACTGAGTGACGATAACGGTGACTCGGGATTTCAGAAGCGGCGCCTACGGTCGCCTCGACCTCGCTGGATTCAAGAGCAGCGGCGGACGTAGCCCAGCAGAGCGGCGATTCTGCCTGAATCGGCAGAGAGCTAAGGCTCAGGCGGCGACTCCAGGCGAAGTAGCACCCGCTCCAGACGGCGGCGATGGCTCCAGACAACGGCGGCAGCAACCTGGTAGTTGACTCTAGGGCACGATTTTGGGGGCTCTGCGCTGAGGAGAGAGAACGACGATGAGGTTTGAAGTGTCGGAAATCGAAGCCAACCAGAGCCGACGGCCGCTCCACGGCCGGGGTAGGAGGAGCCGACCTGTGCGGAGGATGGAGCCGAGCGAAAGAGTTTTCGTGAGAGAATGAGAGAGTGAATAGAATAGGAGAAGACGAGAGACATGGATGAGGACGCCGACTCGCCGGAGTTCAGAGGCGAGGCGCGGCCTCGTCAGTGACTGGACTATTCAGGGGCGGCAGAACTCGCGAGATGGCGCAGAGACATTTCAGAGAGAGGGAGAAACCGTGTTTGAGCAAATGAGGGACCTCACTTGGGGCTGAAGTTTATTCTTAGAGATGGGCTTCTGATTGGGCCGATGTATTGTTTTTAATTAGTTGGGCTTGATTAATTTAAGAGTTGGACTGATGCATATTTTATGATGGGCTATTATTCTAGTCCCATTTATATTTCGTTGGGCCAGTTTAATTCATCATTTGGGCCGATTAAATTGCCTTTTTGGGCTAAGATTAATTCTTTTCAGTCCACATTAATTATTATTTGGACCCCTATTTTAATTGTTTTGGGTCGAAGACTTTTTAAGTTGGGCTTTAATTCTTTTGAAGCTTGAGCTGAAGTTACTCCTTTGAGCTAAGCCTAGCAGTATCAATTTTTGATGGAGCCCAATTATTTATCAGTGGGTGAGCCGATTCGTATTCAGTAATGAGCCGCCCAGTTTATTAATTAATGTTTTTGGACTTCGGACTTTAAAACGAGCTATTATCATTTATTTCTTTAAAGCCATTGGTTTATTTAATTAATTGACTACTCTCTTTTGAGCCTATTAATTATTTGAGGTTACGCTAGTAATGATGTTTCTATCGAAAAGCCCGATAATTTCTACAAGGTCACACTTCGTTTAAAGCCGAGTTAGTCATTTTTCAATCAAGTACAAATGCGAGGTTTATTTCACGACTAGAATATTCCGATGAGGAAGAAAGAATCACAGTTTTATTCGACCGCGCTAGACGAGAATTAGCTAAATCTATTAATGAGGATTAATAGTAGAATTCCCAATTATCGCTCAGAAGATTAGTTCATGCATACCAGATTCATGCATAGTTAATTACACTTTCTCATTAATTGAGAATTTTCCTCGAGGCAATGTCTTATTTTACATTCTCACGATTAAGGTCAAGCGCGAGAGTAAGAACTATTCAAGAAGTCACAGTACCTTAGCAAAACTTTGCTATCAGGTGGGCAATTTCTTACGCGTAAATAAAATGCTATGCATGTGTTATGCTTTAAAAGGCAAATTGGATCTTCAAGTGTGGTATGCTTTATTACGCTTAAATGAGTTAAGCTTTATTATGCTGCACGTAAAATAATTTACGCCCTATTAATTTACGCTTGATTACGCTTATTTACGCTTGAATGCTTTACGCTGATAAGTTTATGCTTATGTTTGATGCTTGCGTCTGTTGGGGGAGGCCTCCCTCAACAGTACGATGCCGTGTCCGCTGAGGAGGGCCTTCCTCACGGCGCGATGCCCGTGTCCGCTTAGGGAGGCCTCCTTAGCGGCGCGATGCCAGTATGCAGTATGCCAGTATGCCAGTATTACAGCGTCTATTGGGGGAGGCCTCCCTCAATAGTACGATGCCGTGACCGCTGAGGGAGGCCCCCTTCACGGTGCGATGCCCGTGTTCGTTGGGGAAGGCCTTTTCCACGACACGATGTTTGTTAATGAAGATTGATGATGAAGAATGCCCTTATGCTATTTATGAATTTGGAAATGTTTAATGAGCAAAGGATATGAAAGAAACTCATGCCTCTTATGCGATATTGTGAAATTGTTAATGATGTTATGTTATATGCTTGGCAACTGCCCACTAAGTACTCTTGTACTTAGCCTTTCGATGTTTATGTTTGTGCAGGTTGAGCTGTGATGGGCGATGAAGTGTTGTTGCTGAGTAGAGCTTTTGTCGAACTTAAAGTAGGCTCAGAAAGGATACATGTCTTCATACATATATCTCAGTTATGCATTCCGCTGTAAACACTGATTATTTCAGTTACACCTTCCGTTGCAAACTTTGATAATGTTTTAGCCAAGCCCTAACGATGCCTTTTTCCTTTTAAGGAATATAACGCGTATACAAGTTCTTTGAGTACCCTTTTTATGCGAACTATGCCTTTTTCCTTTTTAAGGAATATTTCACGCGTATCCAAGCTCTTTGAGTATTCTTTTATGCACCCCTTTCTAAACCCGCTTCGTAATTTCCCTTCCCCAGTCATGGTTTTCCCGGATTAATTATCCTTAATTAAGACCGGTCGTGACACTGTTGTTTCTATATTTGTTCTGCATGTTTGGCACTTATGGCACTAATAGTGCCATAAGTGCTAAAAAGACCATTTTACTTTATTTTATTTTGGATTTTCGTTGGCACTTATGGCACTATTAGTGCCATAAAATAAAATAACAAAAGTAAAATTTGATTTATTTTTATCTAGGGGGAGTAATTTTTTTTTTGTTTTTGGCTTGGGGGTGGGTGGGGTCGGGGGTCTGGGGGGGTAGACAGGGCAGGGGGAGTAAAAAAAAAATTCGTTGGCACTTATGGCACTAATAGTGCCATAAGTGCCTAACCCGACCCGCGTGCCTGATCCTACCCGGCACGCGACCTGCGCTCCTGACCCTACCCAGTCCGCCCAATTAAGGGCAAAAACGTCCCAAAGCTATAAAAATGGCCAAAATTTATGTTTTTTCAATGAGTGGCCATAATTTGTATTTTATGATCCATTTTGGCTATTCCAAAATTTTACTCATATTAATTTATATGAAAGAATTGAAGGAGATTATGAAGATATAATAGATGGCAAAGCTACGTACGGCTCTGGCCTTTATTTGGATTATATTGATAATACTTGATATAATGATGATCCATCTACATACCAAGGTATTAATTTATAGGTGATGGATACATGAAGAGGAATACATAATGGTGCTGACACACAATAAATATAGGTAGAGATAGTAGGAGACACTCTATAAACTGATCAAGAGACATTCATGTACAGTACGTAGCTATTACAAATTAAGCTTTAATTAACAACAATTAAATCCTAAATAATAATTGTTGAGGGGGCGGTTGACAGCGGGGCATATCTGGGGGCGGAGGCAACATCTTCTCATTGGGGGCTTCCCCGTCCTTAACGATGAACACCATCTTCATTCCCCATGTCTGATGACGATCGAAATGGCAGTGCATGTACTGCAACCGATATTAATTGCAACTTTCAATTACTTAGTTGTTAATTAACTCTATAAAGGAGATGGAAAGAGAAAATAAAAGAACCTGGATTGTTAGCCTTAAATCTGATAGCGCTCCATCCATTTCTTGGAACGGTAACAGCGTTCATCAAGAGCGGGTCAATGAGATTAAAGTTTTGCATGGGATGATCGCTTCCCTCGCCAAAGTTGGTGCCTTGAAACACGATCTCCACTTCTGAGTTATAGTCCAACATATACACAGCCGTTCCGAATTCGGTGAGCCCCTCATAAATGACAGCATGGAGATGTTGTTCATGCTGGCCAGCACCCTGTTGTTCCTCTCGCAAGAATTTGTCTCACAGGGCCACATATTGATGGTGAGAGTGAAGAAGAGGTTGTGGGTGATGTTCATAGGAACTTTGATGGGGTGCTTGTCGTTGGCGAGGCTTCTGAGCTTGCTGCTGAAATGGATGGACTCGGCCCAGCCATAGCCACCGAATTTAGGGAAATATGGAAAGTCCAGTGATGAGGGGGGGATGTAGTTACCAACGTACTCAAGGATTCCGGTGGTGGGGACGTAAGTATGCCACCAGGGGCTGGCGTATACTTTGGTGGCCATGTAATAACGGCTGGGCGGCTGGTTGGCTTCCAGAAGGAAATCTATGGTCTGGCCGGGGGCAATCGCAATGTGATCGGTGTTCAGCGGTTTCGTGTAGGCCCCGTCCATGCCCACCACCGTCATGTTGTGGTCCTTGATTTTGAAGTACATAATGTAGCTCAACATTGCGTTAATCATTCTGATCAGGTAAGTCTTGCCCGGCTCCACACTCAGCTTGAATGTATCTGCATCAAACAAATTACTAAGTATATATATATATATATATATATATATATATATATATATATATATATAGCTACAGTAAAAACACTTCTTAAAATATAAATATAAACGTTTTTTAATGTACGAATTTTATTCAACAGGGTTACGAATTCATCCAACATGGTTACGAATTGTGAAAAATAAATTTTTGCTACCTTTGGGATTCGAACCCAGGACCACGAATTCATCCAAAAGGGTTACGAATCAACCGTAGATCTTGATGATCTAAGAGTTGAAAATCATTTATATTTTATACACTTAAGAATGTTTTTATTCTAGCCCTACCTTGTTTGGAGCAAGGGTACATGTCGTCAGGTTGACCATTCATGAGGAAAGCATCAGAAAAATTGGCATCGATTCCTTGGGCTATAGCATCCTCGTAAACTTGTTGCACATCAGCATTCCACCACTCTCCTGCATGCTATACATTTATTAATTATTCCGAATTTAATTATACAAACTCACAATTAAGAATTTTAATTCGAGCTACTATATAAACCTAGTAAGATGGGCACTTCAGCATGAGGCTTAGGGAAAGGATAAGTGTGTGTCTTGGGCGGTAGAATGATGATGGCGCCATACACAGTAGCTCGAGACCAATCGCTGTGGGCGTGCCAAAATAAAGAGTCTTCTTCGTTGGAGAGCAACATCCGTTGTCTAAACCTCTTGCCGGGACTAATAGGACACTGCGTCACTTGGGTGACGCCGTCTGTCCATGGATATCTCGGCATTTTTACTCCATGCCTGAAATCACAATGCTACGTACATTACTACTAAATTAATTAATAATAGTATATCAGTTTCAAATATATGCTTTAATTTTACGTACCAATGGATACTTATATTTTGATCGGCGCGATTAATAACATCGATTACCACCAATTCTCCCCTTCTAGCATATATAGTTGGCCCTGGGAACTGCCCGTTTATCGTTAGGATGCTTTTGGTGGTGCATAGCCTGGTGTGTGAAGATCTTCTCACCTGCAAACTTACACTTCCAATTAGCTAGGTTTTCTATTATTAGAAAACAAAATCAATTAATATTACTGCATGCCCAACATACTTCAAACTTATGAACTAAAGCATGGACTGGACCCATGCCTCCGAGCAAAAACATAATAATACCAATGTACCACAGGATGAAAACCTTAATCTTCCTATAAGAAACCATTTTTTTCTATTTTTTCAGCTGCTATGTATTGTTGAGACAGGAGAATGCTTTTTCTTTTCCGTATTTATAATGTTGATCCTAGCTTACATCGTCTTTCTATTTTCTCTCATTTATTTCCGAAACGTGAGTATTTATTTCACCACACGTGCATGACTTTCGCTTTCTAGTTCTAGATTATATTGGACTTGATAAGTAATTTGGAAATAATACTACATGAGCCAACTAGCTATAAGAAAATGGATGGCTAAAATTTGAGCAGAAGAGATGACTCATTACAAGACTCTTGGTTGTAATAAAAGTTTGCCGCTTCCACTCAGTGTATAACCATCAAAATTCGACCGGACTTTAAATTTTTATTTAAATTATTTATATTATTTTTGATTAATTTAACTTGATGTAATAGAGTTTACGTTATATTAATTTCAATTATCTTCGTCAATTAAATATTCATTTTTTGCTAGAATAATAAAAATACTTTTTTATATAAATTTTGTACAATTTTTTTATATTAACGGATAAAAATTAATTTAAGATCACATATGCTATATAAGCATCATCTCATCTCAACTCTATAAGACCAGAGGATCATCAAAAACTCGAAAGACAATATTTAACTTTTGAACGTCAAACTTTTGAGGATTATATCGTCTGGACCCTGAAACAATATATCTGATTTTTATGCGTCAATCGTTTGAACATTACTATTTGATACTTTAAATATCATAACTTACTTCTAAACATTATTTTCATTAGGAGCTTGAAAGACCAGGACTGACTTGTGAGACTATACAATCTGAAGCTTATAAGATCATAACTAACTTTTAAATATCATCTTGTATGGAGCTTGAAAAATCATAACATGATTATGTGCATCATCTCATTTGGAGTTTAAAATACCATAACTAACTTCTAAGATCATAACTAACTTCTAAACATCATCTTGTGTGGAGCTTAAAAAATCATAACAGAGTGCATCATCTCATTTGGAGCTTAAAATAGAATAACTGAGTTTCAAGCATCATTTCGTTTGGAGTTTGAAAGAATAAAGCTGGCTAGTAAGCATCATCTTGTTTGAAGTTTGAAAGACCATAACTAAGTTTTGAGAATCATCTCGTCTAAGGCTTAAAAAAATTGATACGAGATTCAAATTATTTACTTAGTATTTCAATTGGTAAATTTTCATAAAAAAATTAATGTGTATTCTAACTTTTTAGAAAGAAAAAAAATTGTGCAAAATATCTTTTTATGACCAAATTAAAATGAAGAAATAATTTATTTAATTACAAGTATTTATTTTTAAAAAATTAAAATTAAATAATTTTTATTTAACCAAATAAATTTGATCAACTTAAATTGACAAAGCAATTCAAATTGTTCTAATCTCAATCATTCCACCAATTAAATGTGAGTTTTTGGTTTAGAAAGTAAGAGTATCCTTTTCTATAGGTTTTATTTTGGTGAAATGTCATAAAAAATCAATGTGGGATGAGAAGATTTAGATAAATAAGAATTAATAAAGTATCAAATGACACTACTATATTTCATTTGAATGTTGTAGTGTCATTTGAATGTCATAGTGTCATTTGAAATCTTGTAGTGTCTTTTACTTGTAGATGATATTATTCTTAAGTATAATAACACTTTAGATATAGTTTCATTTACATATATTCTTGAAAACAGTAAATGACACTATGTTACTTGTTAAGTAACACTATTAAAACATTGAATTGATACTATAATCTTGTAAATGACACTTTTCTATAATTGACACTATTCGGAGATGTAAATTACACTACTTATAATAATTAACACTATCACATTTCAAAGAAACTTTAACATTTCAAAGACACAACTCCGATATAAAAATGACACTACAAGATTTCAAAAAACACTTTAAAATTTCAAAAGACACTATAACATTTGAAATGACACTTTAAGATTTAGAGGCACATAGACATTTCGAATGACACTACAAGATTTCAAAAGGCACTAAAAGATTTCAAATGACACTTAGACATTTCAAATGACACTACTAGATTTCAAATAACATTATAACATTTCTTAAGAAACTATAAAATATCAAATGATACTATAACATTTCAAAATTTCAAAGTGTCATTTTAAGTGTTGAAGTGTCATTTGAATTCTTTGAGTGTCATTTTAAGTGTTGAAGTGTCATTTGAATTCGTCGAGTGTCATATGAAATGTCAAAGTGTCATTTTAAGTGTTGAAGTGTCATTCGAAATTTCAAAGTGTCATTTTAAGTGTTGAAGTGTCATTTGAATTCTTCAAGTGTTATTTGAAGTGTTGAAGTGTCACTTTAAATGTTATAGTGTCATTTGAAATGTTATAGTGTCATTTCAAATGTCATAGTGTCATTCGAAATGCCATAATGTCATTTTAAGTGTTGAAGTGTCATTTAAATTCTTCAAGTGTCATTTCAATTGTTGAAGTTTCATTTTAAATGTCATAGTGTCATTTGAAATGTTATAGTGTCATTTTTCGAGTATCATTTTAATTCTTCAAGTGTCATTTCAATTCTTCAAGTGTTATTTGATTTGTTGAAGTGTCATTTGAAATGTCATAGTGTCATTTGAATTCTTCAAGTGTCATATGAAATGTCATTGTATCATTTGAATTATTCAAGTGTCATTTGAAGTATTGAAGTGTCATTCAAAATGTCATAGTGTCATTTTAAGTGCTGAAGTGTTATTTGAATTCTTCAAGTGTCATTTAAATTCTTCGAGTGCCATTTGAATTCTTTGAGTGTCATTTGAAGTGTTGAAGCATCATTCAAAATTTCAAAGTGTCATTTTAAGTGTTGAAGTGTCATTTGAATTCTTCAAGCGTTATTTGAAGTGTTGAAGTGTCACTTGAATTCTTTGAGTGTCATTTTAAGTATTGAAGTGTCATTTGAATTCTTCGAGTGTCATATTAAATGTCAAAGTGTCATTTGAATTCTTCAAATGTTATTTCAGGTTTAATGTTTGGGTTTTAGGTTTAGGGTTTCAGGTTTCAGGTTTAGGTTTCAGGTTTAGGGTTTCAGGTTTAGGGTTTAGGGTTTAAGGTTTAAGGTTTAGATTTCAGATTTAGGGTTTAGGGTTTAAGTTTTAGGTTCAGGGTTTAGGGTTTAGGGTTTAAGGTTTAGTGTCATTTGAATTCTCAAGTGGAGTTTAGGGTTTAGGATTTAAGGTTTCAGGTTTAGGTTGAATAGTTGAAGTGTCATTTGATATTTCTTGTAGTGTCATTGAAAATATTATAGTGTCATTTAAAATCTTGTAGTGTCATTTGTATGTTAGAGTAGTGTCATTTGAAATGTTAAAGTGACATTTGAAATCTTGTAGTGTCATTTTAGGATATATTAAAAGTGTTATTTGAATATGAATGTAATATCATTTCTTAATGATATTAAAACTAAATAAAATAAAATAAATAATTAAAAATTTGAAAGAAAAAGAAAAAAGAAACTAAAAGTATTAAAAGAAAGAAACTATAGAAAAAAGAAAAAAAAAACTACAAGTATTAAAAGAAAGAAATTACAAAAAAAAACTACAAGTATTATTTTAATAAAGAAACTACATACGAAAGAAACTACAAGTATTATTTTAATAAAGAAACTACAAAAAAAGAAAAAGAAACTACAAGTGTTATGAAAAGAAACTACAAAAAAAAAATTCAAAATTTCACTCCTTAATGAGTTTCGAATCCAGGACCTGGCAGATTACAAAGTAGTGCCTGAACCAACTGATCTAGGTGCTCTGTTATTATTTATTTCAGTAAACGACTACAATATAGTAAAACCGTTGTATCCTTTTTTTTTTTTAATTTACATATTTACTCGGATCCGGGTCGGGTCAGTGGAAGGATCCGCGCGCACACAGTGAGCGCTCGATTTGCACTGCGCTCACGTAAGTGTCCCTCAAATGAAATGGGTATTCAATTTTTTACAAAAATAAGTTAGACACAATAAAGACAATTCTACCTACTTGTTTGTGCCTAATAAATTCCAACCTGACACGCATGGATACTCCCTGCAACTGTTGGAGTCATTGTACCTTTTATTAATTTTTTAATAGGAATAGTTATGGGCTGAATGAGTTTGTTTGAGAGTAATGCTAAATAGCCACATTGTGGCTGCCCACAATTTACTTAAGTAAAAAATAATTTAATTTATTTAACTTATTTTTTAAAATAAAAATAAGATTTAGTCATTTTATCATATTCTCTACATTATAGTAATTTTTTTGCAATTTTTTGGTAACTTTTTTATTTTTATTATAAAATAAATTAAAAATAAAAAATGCAAAAAAAATTTAAAAAAATAAGTACAATATAGAGAATATAATAAAATAACTAAATCTTATTTTTATTTTAAAAAATAAATTAAATAAATCAAGATTATCCTTATTATATTAGTGTGTGGGTGGCCACAATGTGGCTCCATAGATTTATTGTTTGAAAAGAGTAATGCTAAATAGCCACATTGTGGCTGCCCACAATTTACTTAAGTAAAAAATAATTTAATTTATTTAACTTATTTTTTAAAATAAAAATAAGATTTAGTCATTTTATCATATTCTCTACATTATAGTAATTTTTTTGCAATTTTTTGGTAACTTTTTTATTTTTATTATAAAATAAATTAAAAATAAAAAATGCAAAAAAAATTTAAAAAAATAAGTACAATATAGAGAATATAATAAAATAACTAAATCTTATTTTTATTTTAAAAAATAAATTAAATAAATCAAGATTATCCTTATTATATTAGTGTGTGGGTGGCCACAATGTGGCTCCATAGATTTATTGTTTGAAAAGAGTAATGCTAAATAGCCACATTGTGGCTGCCCACAATTTACTTAAGTAAAAAATAATTTAATTTATTTAACTTATTTTTTAAAATAAAAATAAGATTTAGTCATTTTATCATATTCTCTACATTATAGTAATTTTTTTGCAA